>NW_016168508.1:0-19142 GCF_001687245.7 Rhagoletis zephyria
GAGTATAATAAAGTGCGAGTGAAAAGTGTTGCTCATTTGCTTCTCCTTCCAAAAAAAAAAGGTCGAACACACTTACTTTGTTTAAAAAAAATTGTTAACCGTTAAACCGTTAAAAAACCCGTTAAAAAATGCCAAAAAAGTTAGTGGTAAGCCTTACCGACTTAAAATTGCACATTATTATACTAAAATTTAACAAATTTTACGGGTTGAAAATCTCAGAAAACTATCCTATAAATGTGTGGTGTTACTATAAGGATACTGTTTCAGGCAAAACAGTGTGGAAAAAATTTCCAAAATTATTTTTTGTCCCGTATTCGGCCCTCATAAATATGGTCACCGTACATATATGTAAAAATAAATTGTGTTTATTCGTTATATGGAAGCAAACGCGACAAAAAAAAATTATAAAAACATTTGAAACTTGCACATTTTTTTAGACTAAAATTGAATGCGCTATAAAACTGCGTACTGAAAAAAATTCGTTTTGAAATTTAGGTAAAAATTCGTTGCATTTTTTGTAGTCTTTTACAAAGTTTAAAACTTTGGTTTATATGAGTTTTGTTAGAGAATGAACTGTATTTTAATTGAAAATTCTTAAAAAATAATTAAACATAAGTGGCAAATAATATCCCTTTGAAATGAGGATGCTATAGATATGGGCAATACTGTATATGGGGTGTTCCATACCAAAACGGACGGGGTTCACACTTCATGTGTTTGATTTGTTTCGAATTTTTAGGATTTCGATGATTCTTCTATGGGAAAGGTAGTGTCTCCGAGGTGGTCGCATACTAATTTGGTTTAGATCCGATCATTGGATCATGTAGAAATTAACGATACACCTGAATTTGTAGATCAGAATTGAAGTCGGCCGTGGTTTTTGCTTAAAATATACTTCTCATTTCAATAGCTATGTATTAGAAATTGTACTATAATTGGTGACAAAAAATTTTTTACTGACAAATTTCAACTTTTTCATTTATTTTTCCGTAAAAACACTGTGACAAGAATTTGTCGCTGATACAGAATAGAACCGTGTTAATAAAAACGTAATGGCATAATGACAAATTTTATGAACGTAACGACTCGGATACATATTTTTAATGCACAACATTGGCGTACAATTTTTTGTCTTTAGCGTTCAGAGGAAATCCGGCATAACAATTTCGGTAAAAACAATTGGATATGAAAAATATATATAAAAGTGTTAAATAATTGTTTTATGTAAATAAATTTAATGTTTTTCGAAGAGAATTTTAAAAGAATGGCATTTATAACTAAGAATTTTGTACGAAAAGTCTATTACCAAACAATAAATTTTTAACGTAAAACTATTTATTTTCAAACACTAGTTTTTAAATAATGTCAAAGAAATTGTTTTTTTTACAAAAAAAAATGTTAACGGAAAATAATTTTAACATGCACTTTTTTACATTTTCAAAATGATTTATTAAAGAATGATAGTCATGAAAGTTGTTTTGCGAAAAACATTTAATGAATTTTAAAATACGCAAAAAATTGTTTTTTTTTTTAACAAAAGGAACATATCTCTTACAAAAAATAATAACTATTTTTTAAAATTTTACAACTTTGTTTTTAATTTTGTAATACTTTTTAACCTTTTCTAATAGCATTTGTAAACTTTTTAAAAAGTTGTAAAATTCATCTAAATTTTAGGCACTTTTTTAACATGGGCGCTTGAAATTCTGTACTATATATTTTATGAAATTTTTTTTAAGAAGATGTCCGTCTGCGAGACTGCGGAATTATGAAATTTGAAAAGCCTTAGCCAATAATTTAATTGAATACAAAGAACAATTAATTGGTCTTCGAAACTTTATTTTTTTCATTGTAAGTTGTTTTTTATGATGTAATGTTTTTTTTATTAAACGAAAGTTCTTTTTTATTTTAAAATAGCTTAAAGCTTTTTTAACAGAATATTTTGAGTTAGTTTTTTATTAAAATTTTCATGATGTGTTTCGATTAGTGACGATTTTAAAAATAAGAAAAAAACTCAAAACAAATTAAACAATTTTTAAATACTGAATCTTTCATCAGCTAAAATGTAAAAAGTAACAAGCTCCAAAAATTTCCAAGCGAAACTTGCAAAGAATTTTATAAAATAAAAACACCACATTTTTCATAAAAAATGACCTCAAAAATAAATAAAATAAAAATTATATATATTTCGTTTTTGTAAACTCCAAATAATGAAAAATATTTCTTGTGATTTTCCTTAAGAGCTGTATTCTAAGCTTTAATGGTAAAACGTACAGTGAAAACAAATATTTGGTTTGAACGTTGCTTTCAGAAAAAGAAAACATAATATTACACGTTAGATTTTTTATTGCTAATTATTTTTTTTAATTTTTAATTATTATTTGTTTTTTTTTTTAACTCTTGTCGAGTCATTCATTGTCTTCCTGTTTTTGCATAAAATTGTATATTTCTTCGAAATTTTTTTGCTCTTTATTTTTATTTTTTAATAATATAATTTCATTTATATTTTGTCCACAAGTTTTGTACTTTTTACGCTCCACGCAGGATTCAAGTGCGAATAGTTAATAAGAAAATCATAAATATTGGTTTTCTCTAAGAGGGATTTTAAAAGTGTTTGTGCGAAAGAAAAGGCTTTACAATAATAAACCCCATTGTAAGGGATATTTATCGCTACATAGTACTACATACATAAATATTTCTTAGTATGTATGTATTAAGTAAAAATTTTACTAACACGCTCTTAACCTTTTTCTCGTATTTCTTTCTTTCATGCTGCCGCTTACATAATTTTGCTCTGTATGGCTGTCAATTATGCTACTCTTGCAACATCTGTTGCAAACTCGTACAATCAACTAAAAAAAAAAAAAAAAATCGATGCTAATTCAACGACGAAATCTTGCACTGATACAAACGTCTGCAATCGAACAACATCGCAACTTTACCACAAAATCTTTATAGGCTTCAACTACTCCGGCCTTATCGATGGGCTTTATCGCAATAAATCTTATCATTATCCATATTTATAATTCGTGAAAATGATGCTGGATGCAGTGGTGGCGGCGGCGGCGGCGGCGCCGAGTATAATCATCGCCTGCAACAAATGCTGTTGACGATCATGTTCATGTAAACGTTGACGATCACGATCACGATCATCCCACATGTCTCCTAGTACTACTTACTCCTCCTTTCTACTATTGTACAGTTCATAAGCTAAGCTCGCTCTCTCACAAGATTTATATACTCGTACATATATACAAATGTACTCTAGTCTCATTATACTAGACATTTAACATGCAGACATACATATGTACGTACGTACTTATACATAGATAGTGTATTTGTTTGTAAGCGCTAACAAATTATTTAAATAGCGAAAAAATTACGTAAACGTTGAAGCGTTGAAATTATAGTTGGAAGTTGAAAGTTGGCATGTGATGGATTGTATGTATATTTGTAGAAAATGTTTGACGATCTCTATTTAGCTACTATTTAATGATTAACAAAACGTGTTGTTGTTGGCCCGAAAAAGTGCAAAACAGTAAAAAAAAAACAAGAAATGTTTGGAGGAAGAAACTAGCCTCGAAAATCAAATAAAATTTAAGTGATTCAGTAGTTTTACGAGAAAAAGCAAAAAATAAAAATAATTAAAACGAAGTAAAATACAAAAAAAAAAACAAAAATATAGTTCATGGATTCACAAGGTGTCGATTTTCAGTGATTCTTAGGAAGCTCAAAACATTTTTACACGTTTTAAAATTTGTTGACTTATGACGATATAACGACGATCGTTCCCATAATTTAATAGGCAAAACCAAAATAAATTGGAGAAATTTGTTTTGGTTCTGCTTTATAATATTTGGCAATATTTCTTCTCATGGCATTCGGGTTAAGGCCGATATGTCACCTTGTGAATATCCTAAGTATGTTGTTATCGTGTGGCAGAAAATATTTGCACTCGGGGAAGTAATGTTTATGGGAAAAAGTTTATATTGAGTATAATCGGCTCCTATGTTGAATGTCGTCATCGTCATTGTCCACGATCGTCAGCGTATCAGTAAAATGGCTGACGATGGCCGTAAAAAATTACCTATACAATTTTAAACATTTTTTTCTTAAGTGCTAAATGAAAGTTGGCATTTTAAAAATAAGAAATGTCGTATTTTTTTTTTCTTATAAGTTAAGTTCTGATAAGATAATTTTTTTTTATTTATTTAATTGAAATGAGAGATCAGCTAACCCTTTGTCTGGTGGCCACATGTCTTAAAAGCTTTAGTTTTAGGTTGAAGCTTGCATTTTTCATTTAGTAGATGTTATAGTTTAAAAACACAAGCTTCAGAAAATACTATATTCTATGAGTATTTAAATTGGTTCATACTACTAAAGAAGCCTTGAATTTTTGATGTTTTAAAACATTGTCAGTACAAATTTAAAATTTAATTTTCGGTCACTTACAGATTCGAGAAGGAGAGAGATAGAAAAGGGTAGAATTTATGTCTCGCTTTTTTAATGCTGCATGTTGAATATAATAATTTATAAATTTAAATAATCGGTAAAATTCTTGTTTTCGTGCAAATCGATAATATTTTAATTTAGCTTTTGATTTTTCTACAGAAATTCGGACCAAGCCGGCCTTTACCTTTAACACTTCCAATTTTGTTATCGAAATGTCTGTCATTTCAATGCGCAGTGGAACTTCAGTATTAAGGCATCCATACATTTGTGCGATTCTGTCGGTGGCGAAGAAATTACAACAATGCCGACCATATAGTTTTAAATGCGCAACTTATGGGATTTTGCTCCAGCGATTAATTTGAAAATTCACAATTCTTCTTTTCGTAGACTGCCACGTTTTGTGAACGAAAATGTTTGATAGGCGGATTTTGTAAAATTAAAACGAAAATTAACGTAAGTTAAGCAAACAGTGCAACCGACTTCAATGCTCATATAAAAATTTAGAAGTGCCATTGATTTATTCATATGACCCAATGATGGGAACTTAACATGGTAGTATGGGAGCTCCTTTGGAGTACCACGTTTCTGATTAAAAAAAAAAAAAGAATCATCGAAAACGGAAATTTCGAATTTCTGATATTGTGCTACCCTTCGAACTTCATAATAAAGTTCATAGCTTATTTTCATAAGATTTTTGTTTGTCTTGTTTTACAGATATTTTGCGGATTTTTTAATAAAGCCTTTTACTACAATTTACAAAATTATTAAATTTTCGAAATTTTTGAAGAATATCGAATTTTTATTTGGTACATTTTTCGAATTTTGAATATAAGAAACTGATTTGGAGCGAAAAAATAAATATTTTTAAATTTTTTGCATACTATTTAAAGCCTTGTTCAAAACCTAAAATCGGTTTAATTTATTTTTTTCGAATTTCGAATGTAAAAAACGGAAATTAAATACATGTTATTATTTTTTAAGTATATTTTTTAGTCCTTTTTTCTCTAAAATTCAGCCAAAGTACTTTGACGACTTTTGAAGCTTTTTAACTTTTTTTCTACTTATTATTGCCAATTTCCCCTCTTCGAGCGCAAAAATCATGCCACAAACAACAACAACAGCAACAAACGTTCCGACTGTGTTATGATTAATGAGATTATACCTATAAATAATGTACTTAGTAATATCTAATAGCTATCGCGTTACTTTTATTATTAATTAAGATAAAAAACCAAAGCCATTTTGTAATAAGAAAATTTTTAAAAGCCATAAGCTGAAATGGAGGAAAAATTGAAAATATTTGCTAAAAGGAGGTAAAAAAAGAATGGCATTTTAACGATTCTTTTTTTTTTATTGAATCACTGATTTCAATTTGTAATCTCTTACGTTTTTGTGGGTCAAATTAGTTAATGCGCTATTTTAGCCTGATTTATATCTCTGAATCGAAAAGGCCTGGCCGGATTGAATTTTATTAAAAGCCTTGATATCAGCGGAAGAAAATCTATATATAATTCAATTATTTTCATCTTTCAGAAAGACGAGAGCAAATTTTGTCAAACTGTGTAAATTAACAAAGAATTTTTATTTTATAATTTTATAAAAATATGCAGTATTGAAAACAGGTTTATTTAAAGCCCAAATGCCATTCTATTTTCCCCGTTCGATCTCATTCCAATTTACAAAACATCGAATATTGTATTACCACTATATATACCTTGAAATCTAACTCTATATATTCTATTTATCGGTTTTCAATGCCCCACATTTGGACTAAATCCTATTTAGCAGCCGTAGTAAATATACATACTAGTATGCATATACATACATACATATGTATGTGGGTTTTTATTTATTATTTTTACATTGAACAAAATTTCAATTGAAATCCAAACAAATGTACCTTTATATCAAACTTTAAAAACCAAACATACAATAATATTATAGTTAGTTGAACATAACCTACAAAAAAGTAAGAAAACAAGAATAAAGAAATTAAAAAATTACTATACCGTAAGTGAAATAAAAGTGAAATCACTGTATGTATTTAGTAAAAACATTAAAATTTAATATTAATTATTAAGTAGCAAAAACTTAAAGCGTACATATGTAAAAATTAAAATTAATTGCAATTTAGGCATAATTAACTAATGTATACCAAAATATTTTTTTTTTAGTTTTTAACTGTATACTATAGAGTATATAATTATGTTTGTTAACAAAAAATGTATTTATGTCTGCCTATAGTGTATGACTACTCAATGACTGACTGAATTTACTTGAGCTTTTTTGTTTGTTTATTTATTGTTAAATGTTTTTTTTTGTTTTTGTTAAATGGCTTTATTTTGCGGGCAAATATTGTTAATGTTTTGGAATTAATTGCTGTTGTATGTGTATGTATTTAGAAGGTTTGGTTTTGTTCGAAACGTTCCTTAAATGTAATATTTTTTGAATGCTTGTGAATATACACACGTGAAATTTATAAAAAAAAAAAAAAATACTGTTTGCCTTACACTCTTATTTCATTTAAAAGACGGGTAAGTTTTTTGTTTACCTAAAAATATGTATGTTTTATTAGAATATTGAAGAAAAAAGGAAAAGCTTTCAGTTTTGGTATTAAACATACACTGGGCCAAGTTTTGACGAACGCAATTCAAGTAAAAAAAAAATTATTTGAGTATGAAAACTGACGCAGGAAAAAATCATTTTACACTTAAATTGCTGGTGAACCGGCAGTTAAAGGCTGACCTTTAAATTATTTAATTGGCTCTAGTTTTCGAGATATATGAATGTATACAGTGGTCGAAATAATTATAGCCGGACCACATTTTGACAAGTTTTAACATATTATTTTTGTTGTTATTTAATTTAGGTTATTTTTTTATAAAAATATAGTTCATTCTTTAACAAAACGTTGTGCAATATTTAAAAAATCGACTATCGTAAAAAGGTCTAACTTTTTCAATTAGATTTCCTAGAAAGATTCTGAGTATGCAGTTTTGTAGCGAACTGAATTCTACCTAGTAGAACAAAGTACAAGTTTCAAATAGCTAAAACTTACAGTTGGTTTTTTATTTTCTATTTTTTTTTTGTCTAAGATGTTTCGGTTTTCTTCCATATAAAAATAAATTGTGTGTATTCGTTATATGGAAGCAAATGGGGCAAAAAAATCAAAAAAATCAATCGTAATTTTTAGCAATTTGAAACTTGTACTTTGTTCTACTAGAATTCAATAGGCTACAAAACTGCATACTCAGAATCTTTTATGGAACCTAATTAAAGAGTTAGAAATTTTTACGAAAGTGTTATTTTTTTTTTAAATATTACACAAAGTTTGAAACTTGGATTTACACCAGTTTTATTAAAGAATGAACTATATTTTTATAAAAAAATAACCTAAATTAAATAACAAAGAAAAAGATAATATGTTAAAACTTGCCAAAATGTGGTGCTTCTATAATTATTTCGATCACTGTATGATAAATTTTTTTCAGCCGGTGTTATTTTCATCTATACAAAAAAAAATTGTTTTACATTGAAGAAAATGCGTGTCACCGTATTAAAAAATTGTTCAAAAATTAACGGAATTTCGAACACTTCAATCTAGAAAATTAACGTTGTGCAACTTTGTTGAATTTTTCTAATTTTTGCCTAAAGTTAGAAATTTGGCACTAAACGGCACTAAAAAAAGACAAAAACCGAAAAATTATCAAAAATTACATTTATTTTAGAAATGTTTATTTTACAAGTAAAAAATAATCTTTGACTATTTTCTCCTTTCGAGTTTTTAACCTACAAAACTTTAATCTCTATAGTTGTAGTAACATTGAACCACAAGATGTATATTGAAGTTTTCTGGCAGCATTTTCATTCGATTTTCGCAAAGAAAAGCCTTGAATGTACTAAGCGTGCGCTCGACGTGAGTTGATACAAGTGGCGCCCAATTTAAATATGGAACGTTTAAAACTTTCATATTATCAGGAGTAAGAGCTTTTTCCTTGCTCTTTACAATTAAAGGTAGAAAAGACAAAAAAAGCCAACATCAAATAAGTATCTAGAATCAGGGAAAGCTAAATCGTGTAAATTTTTAATCAAATAAACTATCTCTTTAGCAGAAAAAAGGGTAATTTCCTTAAAATCCTTTCCCTGATCATGACTTTTGTTACACGCTATCATTTTGTCGCGGGGTGTACAACAGGTACACTGAGTACCAAAAAAAAAACTAAATATAAATTCTTTTTTAAATGAAGATGCTGCGAAACGGATTTTTTTCGGAGTAATATACAGTTTTTGGTCCGAAATTTGTTTGTCGCGACCTTTTTAAATTTTTTATACATGCATATCGTCGCCTGGGTAAAAGATTGTCGTATGTTAATTTCGGCAGGTTGTGGGAAATCGCGATTGAAGTCTGGGATGCAATTTCTCAAAAACGCGAAGATAGATGTTCGCCAAAGTCTCTGAAAATGTTACTAGTTCACAAAATTCTTAAATTATTTAATTTTTAATGTTTATTGTAAATTAGTTTTCGAGTTTATGAAGGATTTTCTTTAGTAAAATTTGGTCGTAAGCGTCATTTGTCCACAATTTGGCAGCCACTTTGTATAAAATACGACAAAATGTGATCAAAATTTCTACCAAATTAACGACACTTTTTACTCAATATCTTGGAAACTAAAGGAGATATCCAAAAATTGAGAACGCTATTTTTAAGATATTGATTAGTTTAATATGGCTGCATCACCAACTAAATTTTTACTCAATTATCGAAAAAGTTGTAGTCAATATCTCGTAAACTAAAGGAAATATCTAAAAACTGATAACACCAATCGAAAGACCTTATTTCAAAATATATGTATATCTGCGTCTAGAACTAAAAATCGTCAAAATGGCGCTTACGACAATCTTTTACCCAGGCGACGATATGTAAATATTTTATTTTTAAGAAAAGCTGTTTTAACTTCATAACATGTGGGTCAATTTCTGCTACAGCCACAGTATACTTAACTAAAAACTATTTTAAACTTACTATACGCGGGTGTCTCAAACTTTTTTAACCTTTTACCATTCAGGACCATAAGCGAAAAGTTGCTGTTTAGGGTAGAATAAATTAGGTCGAAAAATTTAATTTTCTTCTTAAAGCATTTAAATTTTAATTTATTTAAAAAAACTTAATAGCATACCGGCTGTTACTGTTATCGTTGACATTTCTTACATCCATTGTTTACAATTTTACTACATTTGGCCAGCGAATTAACAATAAATCCGAACCGACATATTAAGGATGATAAACTATGACTTCCACTTTGATAAACTAAAACAACTAGTGCAGACACCGATTGGAATGAGTGGAACGTGAGTTTTCAAGTAGTTTTCATCGAAAACTGGTTTTCGTTTGTCAGATTTTACATGGACGAAAACACAAGTTTTAGGTCGAAAACTAGTTTTAGCGACGAAAACATATTTTCGATGTCGGTCCGAACATGGTATAAAAATTTTAATTTTTTCCAAAATAGTTTTTTTTCATAATTTTTTGGTGAGAAAACCTAACTTCTTCCTAATGCAACGTATACGATTTTTTCAGATTCCCGAAAACTTTTGGGTAAGTATGTATGTACATACGGTGACTAAAAAACAAGTGTTCGCGTGTTGATTTTTTTAAACATTCACATTTTTTTCAAGTAAATTTTATTTTTCTATTTTCTAAGCCATATAAATATCAAGTTGCAAACTTCATACAAAATTTATGAAAATTCAACAAATGATCATCAAAATTTCGTGCTTTTTAGTCTGAATCTTTAAAACATCTGAATTTTAGTCGTAAGTTTCAACCGGCTAAACAATCTTTTTGATTTTTTAAAATTGTTTTTTTTGGCGATAACTTTTGCGTTTTTTTTTTTTTATACAACAATTGTAATTTACAAAAACTGGCGTTGATTTTTTCATAAAAAATTCATGCTTATATGGAATAAAGTGCAAAAATCCGTCAGCAAAAAACGAAATTCAAAAACCAAGGCAAGATTTTATAGAAAAATAACAAAAAAGATTAAACTTGAAAATCAATGTGTAAATTAAAAAAGAAAAATCAACACGTGAACACTTCTTTGGGTCACTGTAGTATTTATTTTACTATTTTTGCCAACAAAAATTACGTATTTCAATTTGAATTTAGAGCTTCTAAATTTATTTCGCATAACCAAACCAAATATTATTTTTTAATTCAAAAGTGCAAATTTTCATTGAAAATTCTTTACATACCTTCCATACCACATTTAGTTAGCTCAATTCATATATGTAAATAAATAATAAAAATTGACTTCCACTACATTACTTAGCAATTAAAAAAATCATATAAGCCTTAAAATGTAATTTTAGAAGGATAACGCAATTAATGCAATGCATTAAAATCAAAATAAATTAAAAAGTTAAAAAAAAAACTTGTTGAAATCACTTTCATTAATAAAAATGTTTGCATAATTTGTAATATATTATATAAAAAAGGCAACTTGTATTTTTACGAGTTGTTAAAACGTCGTCTGTGTATTCACTACAAAACTAGTTCTCCATTGTTGACAAAAATTACAAAAAATAATCGCGCAAAAACTAAAAAGTCAACTCGAGAATAGAAAAAAAAATAGTTAATAGTATCAAAAAAATCTCCTACAGCTGAAAGTTATAAAAAAATAATAGTTAAAAAAACTAGAAACATGTAACTTTTGTAAATTGAATTTTTTCCAAAAAACCGATTGAAGTTTAAGCGCAATAGCAACTATGAAAATCATATATGTATGAGAAAAATTTGTACACACCTGCATACTATCATTAAAATTAAAAAAAAAACACCCAAAAAAAATTATTTTATTTTAAGAATTTGGCACTTTAAGGGCGTAGTTAACACTGACAAGAGTTTGACTGTCGATTTTGATATTCACAAGGCTCAGTTAACGAAAGTTTAAACCAGCTTAAACTATTTTTTTTTTGTGGAACGAATTTCAAATTTGTATAGAAAAATATTAATTTTCATTTATTTTCCAACGATATGAATTTCCATAGTTAACTATGTGACTCTGAATATAAATTCATAGTTAAACTGTTGTTGGTAGTCAAGCTAACAATGCTTTAACTAAGATCTGTGAATCCGGCCCTACAACTGTGTAAATGAAAGTGGTGTCAGAAATATTCTTTATTTACTCAATTTTTCATGTAATATTTAAGAAATGAAACGAAACAAACTCAACAGTTTCAAGCGAACAACGTCAACTGCCTAAAAAAGATTTTTAAAAGATTTGTGAAATGAAGAAGTAAAGCAAAAAACAAAAAAAAAAAAAAAACTATGCAAGCATAAAAAATATTAGCAAAGCTAAGTATAGCAGTGGTAAATGGAGTAGAAAATTCTAGTTAAAGCTCATGAATTATGTATTTATAACTATAAAAATATATATACATAGTTATTTGATATTAAGTAGCGGAAGAAGTAGTGTTGGTAATGTTTGTGGTATTGTTAGGAGCAAGGGTGCCGTGGAAGGTTGTGGAATTTCGATGGTGTGGGGCATTCATGTTCAAACTGAAAAATATACTTGCATACCCTAAAAAAAAACAAAGTTTTCGGATGGGAGTTTTATGTCCTAAATAGCATTCTAAAGCTCAAGCACTATCTGGCTCCAAATTTCAACATTTTAACTTGAGTGTTAAATTTATAAACTCGAAAACGGTATAGAGATTGACCCAGTCATGTCGTACAAAATAACTGTTTTCATATCTCACCAAATAAATTTTCGAACACGAGTGTCTTCTTTTCCTAACTATCAAAATTCTGCAACCATTCGCGCTCCAGCAGCAACAACTTTTATTATTCGTGTACTTAAAAATTTTTTTCTGGAAACTAAGAACGCAAAGTTGTGAATAAGGTTAGGTAACTACAGACAAAAAATTCGCGCTCATTGAGTAAAATCACTTTTAATACGAATTTTGAGTAGAAATCAAGTCGAGCGGGAGCTATTAGTTGGGAATAGAACATTATTTTCTATTGAAAAGCAAAGCAAACTATATATATATATATATATATATATATATATATATAAGTAAAAGTCGAAACAAACATTAATAAAACTCAATTATGAAATACAAGTACTGACTAAGTAAGGCAAAGCACAAGTAGCTGATAATAAACAATAAAAAAAAAACGAAATTAAATTTACTTGCACTTAAATAAGTATTCCATTTAGTATGAGAAATAATTTTATAACAAAATTCATTTATTAGAACAAATAGTAGTAAAGTTACAGCAGGAAGATTATGAATTATCCTCTCTGACAGCTCATGAAACTCATTCAGCGGCTTTTCACAAAAGTAAAAGCTTGCGGTGAAAACACTTTCCCGCCAGAAATTCAGTTTCATAGACTTGGGGTTGACTTTTTGGCAAAACATCGATTGAGATAGTTTTTTCGAAAATCGGTACCGAGCTTTTTGAGTAGCTTTCTCTGATTCTTTCAACAGTAACAGCTTCCGGCAAAAACACTGCGCGCATCGGTAATGCCGCTATTACAGCGCTCAGTTAGAGAATCGTTTGATGGGATTCAACAAATTATAGGCTAATAAAAAATATCGAAATTGTCGTTGTGAATATGCTCCTCCAGACCACTTTTTGAAAAAAATTTTACAAACAAGAGTACCATTTTTGGAAAATCGAATGCTGGTTTTGAATACGCAAAAGCTTGTAGAATCAAGTGCAAATCATAAAAATAAAATTTGTAATTCAAAAAATACAAAAAAAGAGAGATACAGTTGAAAAATGCCATCCAGCGACTTTTCACAAAAGTTACGACTTCGGTAAATTCATTTTACATTCAGCATTTGATTGTATCGGGTTCTACATGCTTCGTCCTTTTTCGAAAATCGGTTGGGCGCTGGGTTTTTCCAAAAGGATAATGTCGGTATTTTCTAAATAAAATTGACATTTAAATGTTTTTCCACAAAAACCACATATTTTCGAAAAGCTCAAGAATCTTTACGTCATCCAAGACCAAAACGAAAGTTATCGGCCGATATTAAATATGCCAATTATTGTTGTGAATATGCTGCATTAAACCACCTGTTAGAATATTAAAAAAAAAATAAATAAAATAAAAACGGGTTGAAGCTGGTTCTAGTACCCGGTTTGACAGCTTTGACATTTACAGAAATTTATTTTCAACGCCACCATCCAGTCTTTTTTAACCGACTTCACAAAAAGGAGATGGTTATCAATTTGTCGGAATATTTTTTTATTTTATTGAGGTCGGTTTTGTTTTTCGCTTAAAAATTATTTGTTTATTCCGCAACACGTTCGTTCAGTCACACAGTCGTATTTCTCCTGCTAAAATCTATTTAAAGTGAGAAAAAAATATACAATGCAATTACTAATAAAACTTTAGCACATTATATACATGCAGTTACATTCGTGCATAAATAAGCTTAAAAATAAGAATAATCGGAAAAAGGTACTAAATACATACATACACATGTGTTGTTAATTAGCTGCTTAAAGTACAGATAAGTTATATGTGTGAATATTAAAAAAATTAGCAAATATGCGACAAACAACGCTATACATAGTGATCCAAAAAAGAGAAAATTTTTTTGTTTTCTTTTTTATAAGTAAATATTTGTATAGTCAAACTAATATAAAAGAATCCATAGTAATCTAAAACATCGCCTTTTTAAAAAAATATATATTATTGACATCAAAATGTATGGAAATACATATTCTTACATAGCATATTTTAAAATTTTCAAATAAATATTCAATCAAATTCGTAATGTTGCGAATTTGATACACCGATATTTTTTAACAAACGGTCGATGATTTTATAAAAATAATAAATGACATAAGTAGTCGATTTTTATTGTCGAAATTTTTTAATTTTGACATCCGATATTTTAACAAAAATCGAATATTTATTTAAAAGATTTATTATAAATATAAAATAGTAACCGATCAGTTATTAAGAAATATATATTATTGAAAAAAAAATTTGATAAATCGGTAAATCTAACCCCTATACTATGTTCGTATTTTTTTTGATATGTAAAAAATCAACGGTAAAATGAGTTAAAGTGAAAGTACATAACGTCCATTGCGTCCCCGTCACCGTCAATATCAGCGCCTACGTTGCTCATGCGTCAAGTTGCACACTATCCGTTTACCATTGCGTCCGTAAAATCAAAAACTCTGCTGCTCTTTGCAAAAATTGTGTTTCACATTTCGTTTAGCCAAAGAACGTCAATCTATAAGAGGAGACAACACGTTATAATTGTAGCGAGTGTGAATATCAGGAGCGTGCCTTCTCTTTTCATCCAACCACAAAACGTATCTGGGTAAAAGAGAAAGCACGCTCCTGATGTTCCCACTCGTTACAATTATAACGTGTTGTCTCTTCTTATAGATTTACGTTCTTTGGTTTAGCATGTGAGCCGTTTATTTTGAAAGTGGCATAGGTCACATTTTCAAAAAAAAAATCGAATTAATGATAACACCAATTAGAATTTAACGGTATCTGTTAATTAAAAAAAAAATGCATTTACTGAGAACTACTGCGGTTTTGTTCGAGAGAAGTTTTACTAATCAGCGGCACTCAAAAAAATCAAGTCAATGATAACATGGATTACACCGAACAAAAGTCAATTTTGCAAAAAAAAAAATCATACATACTCCCAAAACTAGGAGTCGAATATAGGAAAACTGCGTTGTTAGTTTTTTGTTTTCTCTTGCGTCAGGACTTTTTTAAAGGACTTTGAAATTTCAAAAAATTCAGTGTTATATAGAATAACACTCAACCAGAATAACCGTCAACTTTTAGCATGTAAATTACTTCATACAAATGTAGCGATCCAACTTTTTTGACAACTGACGGTGACGGTGAAGTGTACTTTCACTTTTACTTTATTACAACTGGCGATAATTTCGACAAGAGCTGTCGATTGCATATTGAAACTGTGTATTATATTTTAAAAATCTCGGCTATTTGTTATCGATAAATACATATATTTCAGCCATAGATAATACTTGCAATACTATTTTATTGTTCATGAGGCTGTTCATGAGCATCTTATTTTTATCGAAATTGGTTTATGAAAATAGTTTTAATTCATTTATCATCCATAGAATAACCAGAGCGATGAGTAAAAAATTTATGCAAAATTCAACACTTGTAATGTTGGCAATTTGAAACGAAATTGATAATATACATACATATATACATATATGTATATTTACAGCAGATCGTATATATATAGTATCGTTATTTATATACCCCTGAAATTGTTATATACATACAAACAAAGAATGCAGTTATATATACCTACTTCCATACATATGTGTATATGTATATAATTATATATATTTACAGCTTTATGTAAAGAAAGAATACAAAAGAATCTGAAAAAAGTGAAATTTTAAAATTTAAGGAAGAAATATTAGAAAAACTACCGCAACAATTATACTAATTAAAAAAGTTAGAATTTTTAACAAGCGAATACTTAAAAATGTAAGTTAAAATTAATAAAAAAAAAACATGAAAAATGAACTCTAACTCAAAATTTGCATAAATTTCATGTATCTTCCTGCGATTGTCAATACTAATTATTAAAATAAATATAGGTATCAAAAAAAATATATATATAATTACATGTAGATTATTTCATTAAAATTTAGCGTAAACAAATTCAAAACAAGTATATACACACATACTTACATATGTACATTAATAAATTGTGCAAGTACGTACATAATTGGTACTGCGGATAACTTCCGTTTTTTTTTGTCTGAAGAAAAATAAAAAACGTATAAAATATTTAATAAAAAATCACAAACGTAGTTATATACAATTATATACATACAGAAAACGTGCGTGTATAAATATTTACTTATATGTACATATGGGCGTGCATACAATTTTGTATATGGGGCTTCCATACCAAAATGGACGGGGTTCACACTTCATGTGCTTGCTTTGTTTAAAATTTTTAAGGGTAGGTAGGACAAACATAAATAATAAATAAATGTGAAATTTAGGTTTGATTAATAAATTTTTAAAAACTTTACACAAAAAGAAAAAACAATCGATTTAATACCCAGCCAGCGAAAAATCCGCAAACCGATCCGAAAACGGAAAAAGTCGATGAAAACCGGATTTTTGTCCGTTTACCGATTCCATTTCCGGATACTTTAATCATCCGTTTTCCCACTAAAGTGTGCAGCAGAAACGTATGTACAGAAAAGTACCGAAAATGGTGGTGAAAAAGATACGTTTTCGGCTGTTTTTTTTTCTGAAATTTGACTGATTGAATTTTTCGTTCAATACGCTTTCCTTCTGCACTTCACATGTGACTTTTTCATGGTTCAAAAGAAATAAAATAAAATTAGGAAGCGCCTGACGGAATTCGAACCCGGCACCTTCTGGAAGCTAACAAATAGCGGCACACTCCTCTGCACGCTCAGCCACTGCCGACTACGCATGAATGCTTTCAAATGTTTAGCTTGAGCAAATAAAATATAATTATTCCTTTAAAATGACATCACTTCTTTCCAACGTTTTGAACGTTTTCTGGATACGAAAATTGATGAAAGCTGTACGAGTTCTTTCTATGCGTTTTCGCATACAGAAAATTGAACTAAACTGCACTGTCGGCAAAATTGCTGGCTGGGTAGTTTTCCAAATATCCCGGGAACGGGGCGAGAAAAAATTAAAAAAAAATCGCACATACACACATCAAAATTCTCTATGAAAAGAAATATTCTTAATTTTTTTTCTTGAAAAATTTTTCGCATACAAATTTTTTGTTAAAAAAAACATTTATTTGTGAAAATATACCATCTCAAAAAAGAATTAAAAAAAATCGCAATGGTAGCTCTGAGTAAGTTTACGGAGTTCACTCTACAATAATTTGAGTTATGATTTTTTTTTACACCGAAGTTTAGTAAAATGAGTTCTTTACAAATTTAAAATTTTTTAAATTTTTTTTTAGAATTGCACTTGCACTTTATTATACTAAACTTTCATGGGCTACAAAACTGCATACTCAAAAAAATTCAAAAAATAAAATATAAAAAAATTGTAAATTTGGAATGTATGTACCCATTTTACTCAACTTCGGTGTAAAAAAATCATAACTCAAATTATTGTAGAGTGCATCCCATAATACTATACTTAACTATTGCAAAATACTCAGAGCTACCATTGTAAGTTTTTTTTT
Source organism: Rhagoletis zephyria (assembly GCF_001687245.7). NCBI lineage: Eukaryota > Metazoa > Arthropoda > Insecta > Diptera > Tephritidae > Rhagoletis > Rhagoletis zephyria. The sequence goes on from NW_016168508.1 coordinate 17,680, forward strand.
GTTTTTTTTTTTGAGAAGGCATATTTTCAAAAACCATTTTTTTTAACAAAAAAATTTTTATGTAAAAAATATTTTTTTCATAGAGAATTTGGATGTGTGTATTTTTTCAAATTTTTTCCCCGCCCTGTTCTCGATTTATTGAAAAACTATTACATCGATTTGTTTTTGTTTTTGAGCTGTAAAGTTTTTAAAAATTTATTTATCAAGCTCAAATTTCATATTTATTATTTATGTTTTCCATCTACCCTAAAAATTTGAAACACATTGTACAAAAAATTTATGAGAAATTCGCGCTTGAAGCTCTTTAGACAAAAATACACCGGTCGTACGATCTTTTTGCAGTCGAAGTATCGCCCAACTGCCAGCAGAAGAACTCACTCACTTTTCACATTTTTCTGAATTTATGTGCGCAACTTTCAACCATCAAGTCGATTTGCTACAATCAGAAATTTCTTCCAGATCAACAATTTTCGGGCACATTTTGTAAAAAAATGTTTAATACAAATTTTGTAGAAAAACATGTGAAAAATCGCGCCTCAAGTCTTTCTTTCAGCCCAAAAAATTTATATAAAGATTTGCTGTAGAAGCATTTTTAGGTCTTCAAAAGATAGCTTCAGGCATGCTCTATAGACCCACAATTTTTTATAAAAATTGAACAAAAACTTTTTGATAAATTAGCGTTTGAAGTTTTTAAGACAAAAATACACCGGTCGTACGACCTTTTTGCAATCGAAGTATCGCCCAACTGCCATCAGCCACTTTCAACCATCAGATGGATTTGCTACGGTCAGGAATTTCTTCTAGATCAACAATTTTCGGACACATTTTGTAAAAAATATTTAATACAGATTTTATAGAAAAAAATATGGAAAATCGCGCCTCAAGTCTAACTTTCAGCCCAGAAAATGTATATAAAGAATTGGTGTAGAAACATTTTCCGGCGATCGGCCGTTTCAGGCAAGTTCAGTTTGGGGCTAAAATGTGTCATGTCAACTAGGCGAGCAAAATTGCGTTGCAAGCGGCAACGGAAGAATTTTCTCCTTAGCTGGTTTGTTTCAAACGCAGTGGCCTGTGTCACCTGTGTACCTGGAAGAAAATGAAAGTTGAAAGAGTTTATTTTCAAGAAGAGAGTTAAAATTTGAAGGCATAAATAACACAGGTCAACAAAATTTAACTTTTTTTTGATGCAAAAATACCAATAAATATTTTCGAAGGCTTTTGGTGCGGTGAATATGAAACGGGCCGTAGAATTGTTATATCACGTCAGATTTTTGAGCTATCCTAAACTAAATGTGCAAAAAACCCTGCGTCATATTTGAGGGTATGTATGTATCATCGAAAAGTATTTTTTTTTTACAGAAAACTAGTCAAAGCATCATAAGACACAAATCTTCCCCTTTCGAATGCGATTGAGTATGATAACGGGTGATTTTTTTGAGGTTAGGATTTTCATGCATTAGTAT
>NW_016168509.1:0-5055 GCF_001687245.7 Rhagoletis zephyria
TACATGTACTCTCCACACATAACTAGTATGTGCATACATATGTAAGCCGCTTCATTGTATGAAAATTGCACGAAGCCCGTGCGCGCTGTTTGGTGAGCAAACAATTTTTGGGGCGTTTTTCGCATTTAGACGACGACAGTGGGCAGGCAGGCTCACACAGTTTTGGGTAGTAAGGCTGCATTTTCAAACATTTCGTTGGATTTCTTTGCTTTTCTCGCCTCCTCGTGCCTCTTTGCTGTTTGTCATTTTCACTTCATTGCCGCAGTTCATTTCGCTTGGATAGTTTACCCTAGCACTGTGTTTATTTTGGGTTGTGTGTCAACCCTTGCAATGCCTAACGCAATGCCTAATTGTATGCAAAGCAAAACGTGTGCTTGCGTTGAACAGCGGTGACGTTGTAAGTGGCATTGTAGGTGGAAATTGTGTTTACATTTTGTCCTATTAATTGTTAAAAAGCTATAGCTGTAAGCGCGATGAATGTCAGTTGATGTGGTGAGGTTGTGAGTTGGAAATTGAAGATCCGGCGAAGCATACTTTGTGGCTGTTGAAGTTGATTGGCATAATACTTACAACTTTTTGACGTACTTACATGCCACGAAGTTTAGAAACTCCTGAAAACTTGTGATATGATTAAAATAATGAATGAAGTAAAATTTTGAAATAAGGGAATTAGCTTTTAGCCGTGTGAGGGCTTTTGTTTTAAAAATCAATTTAAACCTATAATGGCTAGAGGTAGGAGTAAAGACTGGCTGCGTACTTAAGAGTGGCTATAATCCAATAAAAAATCTTCAGCGGCAAGCTTTTAGGCACTGGAAGGGGAGGAGGTTGAAGTCAATGGCTTTGCTGTATTTTTTAATGTATTGTCGTTATGTTTCTGAAATCTAAAAGTATGATTTTAGGCGCTTAGATATTCGGGAAAGATAAAATTAAACACAATGAATAAAAGAACAACGTTTTTTCCTAAAATAGCCAGGAAGCTCAATAAAAATGTTCTTTTAGTATGCTTCTAGGCACCAGGTTTCTGAAAAGATGATTATACTTTAAAGTTAAACTTTTACTGAAAATACACGAAATACAAATTTTTCAATAGAAAATAGTCTGCTTCTAGGCCTTTTACATTTCAGCTTACTGAAGTACACCGGTTCTCATAAATTGACGAAATAAAAGTTTTCTTCCATTCCTACATACTATGATACTATGATACTATGATATTTTGAACAAATGTCTTGCATACTTTTAGTCACAGGGGAGCACAATGTGGCAGTCTTTGGCCCTATTTTCAAAACGCTTTAACTAATTTGGAGAGCTTTCGACCCGTTAAAATATACTAATTTAAGTTCACAAGACTATAATATGTTTGTTGCATACTTTTGGCCACTGCATTTCTACACTGCATTTAGGCGTATTCCACTTTTTGCGTTTTAGCTCTTTAGAAATACATTACATTTTTGTCACAAAATGAATAAAAAAATATTTTGCATCATACTTTTAGGTGCTTACCAGTCCAAAAATTAATTTCTGACATGACATTTTATATGAAAAATTAATACTATTATTAAAATAAAAAATTTTAACCAATGGATCAAATTTTTGATATATTAAAACCGAACAGCATTTTTAGGCGCTTGAAATGTTTTAGATGCCTTAAGCCCTGCTCTAGTATAAAAGATGCAGTATATTTTTAGGTACGTGAAAACCTTTAGAGACCTTGACACAAAAATAAATACATGTTTTCTTTTCGAAACAGCATCAAAAGTGTTGTTTCATTTACCTATACACTTTTAGGTTTGCAAATTTTTAAACTGAATTGGTCGGTATAAAATCAAGTCAGAAAATGAAAAACAGCATATTAGTAACAAACAAATAACAATAAATCTATTAAATTGTCAGTTTTAAGAAAAACAAAGCATACTTTTAGGCGTTCAAAGTTTTTGAGGTAAAAGTGAACACGTTCATTTTTGATCAAACGCAGTCACTATTTTTATGGTATTCAGGGAAAGTCAAAAGAAGATTACAGTGTGGTTTTAGGCGCCATTTAGCTTTACCTTCTGGCATAGTTTTTAAAGAAAATGGGTTGCACAGTAGATTGCCAAAATAATTTTAATTTTTTTTTATGCGAATGAACAAATCTATGTACGTGAAAAATCTGCGCTTTCGGCGGATGTCAAATCGAGTTTGCAGTATGCTTTTAGGCGCCTCAGTCTAGTTTCTCACATAGTTTTAGAAACAAATTGATTGAAAAGTGGATTGTTAAAGATTCGTTTTTGGCACTCATGAAAGCAAGCAAACCGTTTTTTTTTAAACTTTACCAAAACATGAAGAAAAAACTATATCATTGGCATAGTTTCAGGCGCGCGTGAAAAAAACGGGTGCGGTTTTTGCGCGCTAGACCTGTTTTTTACCAATTTTGTTTCCTTTTGCTAAAACATCTAAAAAGTTTGAAACTTTTTTTTTTAAGTTAAGCAAAATATTTAAGAAAAATGAAATCATGTTGCATACCTTAGGGTGCACAATAGCTGATATCTAAGTTTGCAGTAAAATACGAGAACCTATTTATATCTTAGCATTTTTTCGTCTTAAATTGCAATACACCCCTAAAGTCTAAGTAGAAGTCTACTTTTAAGCGCTCAGTGGTTCTCTCGCACATTTCTGAAACTTTAGCATTTTAAGAAAGTGTAGACCACTCTGCAGTTTCGGAAATTATTAGCACTATTGTCGTAGCATGAAAGGTATCCCAAAACAATACTTCTACTATTTTCATGCTAGTTTCCTATATATCCTCGTTACTTTCTCACGCTCAAGGCATGCAATAAAAATTGCCAAGTATGCAAATGAAAAATTCATATTTTTTAAAGCATATTTGAGGGCGCTTGCACCAATATTTGCCTTTCTTTACCATTAAAATACTTCAGCATCTCCTACACCCGTCTTCCTATCGCTCCGCGCACATATTTACACTTACCAAAATTGCAAATTTGTCTGCGGCAAACGAGTCGTTTGCTTATTAACCGAGTCCTTTGTGTATTTCCGCAGCTGACTTGCCTCTCTTGGCTTTCTTCGCACCAACTACTCTACTTAAGCATACGCTTTTTGGTATAACATTTTTTTAAGTTGACATGCTCCCAATGGCCATATAATTCTTTTTACGCAATTTTTCTGCGACACTGTTTACTCTCGACAGCGCTTGGTTTTTGGGCTTCCCGCTGCTTTGTTATAGCTGGCCAGAAGGTGGCTAAAGGTGGCGCTTGAAAGTCAAGCAGACATAGTTCGCGGAAAGCATCCCTTTTCTCTGCCGAATGCGGTTTTGGTTGCGTCCTTTGCATTTTTGAAATATTCTTTCTCTCCATTGTTGGCTATACAAAACCGCTGCCGTACAATGAATGCATTTCCGCCGAACGTTTTCCTGCATTCGTTTCCTATAATTACATGCAGCTGTGCAGGCTTTTGTAATGTACTGTAGCCGATATGCACTTAATAAATAAGTTATGAGAGGCTAAGAATTGCAATTTTCTTTTCTTTCGCAAGTGACAGAGGTGGGGTGACAAACGAGCGGAAATGAAGTGAATTCTTGACTGAAGTCAAGTGACTAGCGAGGCTAAGGTCCGCCTTTTGGACCTCATAGATATTAAATTTGGAAAACAGCACGAATAAACTGTAACTCTTAACTGAATGTAGGACCATTTTGCGCACTAACATTTATTTCTCTTCAATGAGCCGTACAGCGTCGACATTTTTTCCATAAATTATTTTGTAATTGCATCTGATCTTTCACTGAGTTCTACCTCTGCTATTTCTATTTGTTTAATCCTTGTGTCAGCAAGCGCTAAAAATTCAATTGCATACACCCGTTTGCATTCAAAATGCCTAAAAGTATGTTAAGCTGTCATTTCGTCGCCATTGCAAATGGAGCAGCGACAAAAAATTTGCTAAATAAACAAATTTCGCTCGCCGCTTTAACGCAAAATATGCATTCAAATCGCCTCAACCGCATCGCCATACAAATGCGCCTTATTGTATGCAATACAAGCTGCGCTCAAGCACTTTTGTAATGGCGCTTGTGGCTGCCATCATATCGCCACCACCAGCACCACATGTCCACATGGTCAACTGCAGTAAAATGGTTGTAGTATGAATTAAAAATTGCTGCGCCAAAAAGACCACAGCCAACTAGCAGTTGACCAACACACCGATCGACCGACGAACCATCAGCATCAGCCGCTATTCGGCTATGCGGCTAAGCTGTGTGTGGTATATGCTTTTAGGCAATGGACTGTATGCTTGTGAAAGAATTTAGTTCGGCAAATACCCGCATACATTTTCGGTGCAAAGCAATAGAAAAGGCCGGTGCTCGTTGTTTTTGGCTGAAAATATGCAATGCATATGTATGCAATTTGGGTGCTCCTCGTTTGAATTGGTAATGAAGGTGTGTGTGTGTATCTAAAAGTATGCAGAAATTGTGGTGCTCTGTTTAAGAAGAAAAAAATTGGGCTGTTTGTGACAGCGGTGACCGTTTTTACTTTCGGTTTTTTTCTCTTTTGTTTGGAGTTAAATTGCTTGCGATGATTCTTCTGCTAGCGTTGTTGCGTCTAAAAGTAGGCAGTCGCTTTCATTTTTTGCTGAAGTTGAAAGCAATACAAACTTAGTTGGCGGAACGCATACATTTTCATACGGTTTAGCGTTTTTTTTGCTTGAATTGAGAAGAAAGGGCAGTCTCTGGATCTTCAAAAAGCACATTTTGCCTAAAAGTATGCATTTTTTACGGGACGCTAAAATTGAGATTTTTATAATTGTGTATATGAGCGAATCTCACGAGCTTTTACATTTTTCGTGTTTTGGGTCGAAAATGCATTATCTTCAGTTTTGCATTAATAAAAAAAAAAACGACGAACTGATAACCTCCTCCTATTTTGGAAGTCGGTTAAAAAGTAAAAAAAATACCGCTCGTGCTCAGATATTCGTAGTTGTGTATATAACGTATACGCCCCGTATCACCATACACATTTAGCTAACACGTTTACTCGCACGTCTTAATTTAAAAGTCATATTATTTAAAAG
>NW_016168509.1:17921-19142 GCF_001687245.7 Rhagoletis zephyria
AATGATGCATGCGAAGTGATAACATTAATTAGCCGTACCCGGTTTGGTTTGCTTTGGTTACTTGCATTGTGGTTGACCAACGCGAGGTGAATATTCACTTAAAGTTCTGTTAGTGGGCGTGTACTGGCACGAAGCTCATAAAGGCATAGTAACAATTTAGGCGCACAAGAGCGAGCAGGCAGCAGGCATCCTTATCAACACTTCATTAGTGGAGGCGTTTATTTTTGTAGGCTTTTCGTTTGGTGCGCTGTTAACAATGAAGGCGTTCTGGGTGCTCGGTTAGCATTTCTTTGTGGGTTGAGTACTGAAGCGCCTAAAAATATACAACAATTATATTTGCGGTCTTGTTTTAATGTTGCCATATCAGCACAGCTCGTCAATATTTGCCAGTAAACAATTAATAGACAATTGGCTGGGCCGAAAAATCAAAAAATGTGAATCCGTAATCATTGGATTTCTAAAAATATTGCCTGTAATAGTAGGTGGTATTAGCGGCTTTGAGTGAACCAATTTATTGTTTTTTATCAGTCGAATTTAATCAGTTTTTAATCACCTAAAGCGAGCCGTTGACAGCACAGACAATTTATTTTAATGAGAAGCGAATGTGTGACAGCAAAATTTTGATAACACAGGTTAAACTAATTGGTGCTTTTTTTTAAGGTATTGATTTTTTTGAGACTTCAGAATTATTCGTGTTTTTTTAGGCTTTTTCGGGACATTTTTGGGACTATTCGAATTTTTTTTCGGTTATTTTCGAGCATTTTATAGCGTTAGTAGAGACATATTGGTTTTTTCGTCGGGACTCATCGGAATTTTTCCTGAAAGACCGACCTACCGAGCCTTTTCGTGATTTCTAGTAATCACCTTCGAATTTGCCTAAACTTTTCTAGACCTTTCAGATTTTTTTTTAAGCATTTTTGAATTTTTTGTTTGCTTTGAGCCTTTTTAAAATCTTTTTTGGAGTTTGTCAGACTCTTTCTGGATTTTGCGTGGCTTTCGGAATCTTATGGAACTGCTCTCAATTTTTTCGGCACAAATCGAGATTTCTGAGAGTTATTCGCGATTCTTAGGTATTTTTACCGTAACTTTTTGGTAGTTCTTCGGGTGTTTTCGAGCTTCTTGTGAATTTTTTCGGTTCTTATCGGTTTCGGATTTATTTTGAGATTTTTTTATTTTTTTTTTAACCATTTCAGAATTTTTCGTTATGTCGGCATTTTTTTC
>NW_016168510.1:0-13913 GCF_001687245.7 Rhagoletis zephyria
AACCAACTTGCTCGAGTAATCGAATAATCGCACAGCCCTAGTATATACAAATACATATATACATTAGGGTGGTCCTTAAATGTAGGAAGCAAGTTTTTATATCAGATTTCCTAAGCCTCAACCCCTTCGTCGATGCTACTATAGCCGAAGATATCACATACACATTTTCCTCTATAGAGATTCGAAAAATTAGAATTATAATTTTTGTCATCTAATACTAAAACCGATATTACTATAGTCGAAGATATCACTATAAATTTTGGCCCAGATTGGAGTCGGCTAAGTCGTGGCCTACAAGGGTCAAAATTCAAATTACCCTATGAAGATGTCTTAACCGACTGCAATGGGGACACAAATTCTTATGTGTTATCTTCGACTTTAGTAGTATCGGTATTGGGTATTAAATTTAAAAAGATATTTTTAATTTATTGGGTCTCCATGGAGCATCTGGCCTTGGACCCCATTGCGACACGCCTTAACCGGCTCCAATCGAAACCAAAATTTGTATGTGATATCTGTGATAGTGGTATTACCCATTGAAGGGGTGAGACCGAAAAAATCGCTCATTTGATTTTTTAAGGACCACCCTAATATACATACATAACTTCCAAATAAACACTTGGATTTGTTAATAGTTCGAAAATAATTGGAAGCGGATTTTTTTTTTTCAAGTCTCAGCTTTGATAATGAATGTGAAATAAGTTGGCCCTCAATTCGAGAACTAGGCTCGTGAACTCTCTAGCAAAACGGAACCTTCCTTATCCAAGGTAGCAAAAATTTTAATGATTTTCTTAAAATTTCATACCTTTCACTAAAATTTATTTGAACAAATTGAGTATAATGTCTTAAATTTTAAGAAAAAGCATTTGCTAAGATTTTATGCATACGGGCCGTCATATAATAATCCAATATTTGTTTTACTAAATTTTGTAGCAGGGCTGCACTCTTAACAAGTTCATTATAACTCATATATAATTGACTAATCGAACAATCCTTTCTTAAGCTCTCGGCGCTAAAACTGCAGTATAAGCTGAGATCAGATATTTCCACAAATTCTTCAAAACCATCATAAGTATCTGCACTCTAAGAAGAGCATGTAAAACTACTACTGAAAAGTGTTTATTTCTCAACCAGGATCGGTGTAAATGTACGCACAAGATGTCCAATGATGAGGTTTTTAAAATATACATATAAATACACACATGAAATGTTTAAAATTAAAAAAAAAAAAATTAAGTAAAAATTAATTTTTTACTAATATTAAATATTAAGTGTTCTTATTCACTAAATTTTAAACACATTATGTGTAATTTCGCTCTACGCGACAAATTTGGTATGTAAATGTTAACAACCAGTGTTTAATTGTATTGCACGGGTAAAGTATCACACATTATATGCGTAAATATAAACAAAAATTTTGTTGAGCAAATTTTAAACATTTTGCTTATAAACCTCTTGTATAACATTATATTCGAACTATTGAATTAAGGCTTTCCGTAGTTTCATTTGAATTCACTGCGGAAAGAACGCACTCAACAAAAGTATTTGAATGCGACACGGGTAACAATAAAAAGTATTGCCACATCAAAACTATTGCTCAAACTCTACAAATATTACGAAGCATTTACATGGTAGCGCACAATAAGTGGCTTTGAAGGGTAAAAATTGTCCAAAATCTTCCAAAGCGATTTGCCAAATTTTTACGCGTAATAATAAATAAATCGGCCAATTGGCGCTAAATCACCCAATCTGGACACTCTGCTCATTACATTAAACATGTAAATTCCTCTCTTAATATTATGGTCCTCATTTTATAATTTTGTAAATCCATTGCTAATGTACTTATTTCCACAAAATGTATTGCGAACTTTGTAAAACGAACGTTGGTTATAATTTCGCTTTCAGTTCGATATTCATATTGGACATCGGCGGCCAGTTTCGAACGATCGCTGCTACGCTTATTGGGTTTGTATGAATTTACAAACATACATACATACGCAAAATCAAATATACGATGATACTAATGAAAGTGTATTATTAAATTAGATTGAAATTGAAAAATGCTTTTAAATAATTAGACTGAAATCTATATAACGAAAGCAACGTAATTTTGAGTACATAAATATGAACTTCTGATTTATTTCAATTCGGTTTTTTTCTTATTACATGCGTTGTTCCATATGTTCAATCTTTGGATTTTTATGTCATTGCCGTTAGGAACCTCTTATTTCGCACACGATCTTCAAAAGTGACACAACCCAAAATTTGGCATTTTTGAAATTATGCACTACAAATGTACACAGAGCTTTTATTTACCCTTCAGCAAGAGCAGCACCAAATTTTTGATATAAGAAATTTTAAAAAAACCTAAAGTAAAGTCTCCCTTGCCCATATGATCAGCATGTGCTAAGAAATAGTTTTAGTAGTGTAATTTTGAGTTGTGTAACCTTTGAAGATCGTGTGCAATTTGTTGCGTTCCTTAACCACAAGAAATAGTCGGAAACAGTCAGAAGTAGTCAGATTTAGTCCGAAAAGCTTTTCTTAACTTGAAAATTACAGCATAAATGAGAGAGCGACTGTCATTCTCTTAAGTCCGAAGTTACATGATTCAGTCAGAAGAATTGTTGATGGAAAAATCTTGAAAACTGTCAAACTCAACTGGCAGCTGGCTGCGCAGGAAGAAATTAAAGAATGAACGACCAATCTCATCTTACAGATTTTTTGATGCTGATTTGGAGTGCATTTACAAAAAAAAAAGAAAAAAACTGTTGAAGTGCCAAACATGGAAAAATGGCAAACGTCGAAAATTTTTTTAAAATAGAATTTGGACGTAGTATTTCATGTCGATGAGTTGATTAGATATGAGAGAAAAATTAAAAAAAAACTCAGTTCTTTAGTAGCATGCNCTTGTTGTCCCACAAATATGAAAATCCCAATCTATGAATTTAATTAAAAAATAAAGTAATTTCATGAACAAATTAACATTAAACAAGAAAGAAAGTCTAAATTCGGGCGAAGCCGAACATTAAAAACCCGGCGCAAGTACAAAATATATGATTTTCACCTTTCCGAAAGCTACCGCTACATGGTAAGCAGGGGTGTATCCATTTTGAAGTAAATTAGCGTCCTTACATTTCGAAGTATTCAAGCATTTCTGAAATTTTCCGTTATTGAAAAGCGGTCTCAATTTTAATCCAATTTAAATTATTTTCTACGTTTTGCTTTTATGTGGCAAGCACAATAACCATACCGAGTTTGGTACAGATTGGTAGAACGGTTACCGAGATTCATATATGTAATCATAGGTGGGCGGTGCCACGCCCATTTTCCATAATTTTATCATAAACGTATTTCTTGGTACAGAATTATTGCAAGCATCAATTTGGAATAAATTAGCTTTACTATTTACTGATTTATCGAAGATTTCGTATTTCTTCAAATTACCGTTATATGGGCGATAGGCGTGGTTATTGCCCGATTTTTCCCATTTTCAATTCCATTCGTCTTACGCCCGAAAGAAGTGGTCTTACCAAGTTTCGTTAAGATATCTCAATTTTTACTCGAGTTATCGTGTGCACAGAAGGACGGACGGTCAGACGGACAAACAGTCACCGCTTAATCGATTTCTCTTTTCATTCTGATCATTTATGTATACATTTGTCTATATCAACCGTTATGTGAACAAAGTTATAATACCCCTGTGCACAAGTGCGCTCGAGTATAAAAATCAATATCCCAGATTCATTCTTAATCTCTTAACACTTTCCGCGTTCTGGAATGAAATCCTCAAACATTTTTTTGGATCGCATTATCATGGCTTTTCAAGATCAAGCAATAGTCAGCAAGTTGTAGAGGCATGGGCGTAGCCAGGTAGGGGTAGGGGGGTGCCCTCCCCCCTAACTTTCAAATTTTCCTTATATATATAAAAAATAGTACCCTGAAATGCCAGCTTAATAGGGTGGAGCATATATAAAAAAGAGAAAAAGGAGAATTTAGAGCTCGAATAACTGTAATTTTTTGATTTGCTTCTGATAGTATTCTAATGTCGCGTACGTTATGCAAAAACATTGTTTGCCTATGTCATTTGTATATTGGCAGCCGCAGGTAATGCAGATTACAATTCTTAAGCGAGAATTCTTCTAGTTAAAGATATACAGTAAAACTTTCATTCAAACCGAAGTAAACCAAATTTTATTACCCTTTAAAGTTTGTCGCATACGTTAATGTAAGTACGAAAATTTCAATCAAATACATCAAAACCAATGTTAATTGCAAATTTTCCATTTAAATTATTTAGAATAGTTGTAAAACAATGAAACGGTGGCGGGAAGAGTTCTCAATAAATACATTTTATTACTTACGAGAAAAATTGTCGCGTACGTTATTGTTTTTTTTTTAATATAAAACTAGCCAGAGATAATTTCTCTTAAAATATGAAAGGATTGTAAAGGTACATTATTTAGCTTAGTTTAGGAATTTTTAAAGAAAAGAAAAACTCCCAAGATTCGCAGACTTTCGCATATATGCGAGTTTCCATGAAAATGTAAACCGAAAATGCAAGCAAATGAATTCAAACGGCTTTATAACTTTAAATTTCGTATTCAGATGGCGGAAAAAGGTTTTGAAAACGCGAAACGGTGGAGAGAAGAACTGAAAAAATTTAATTTAGTATGTGTTACTAGTAAAAATATTGTATGGGGGAAACATCTGTCGCATACGTTATGTCGCGTACGTTATTATATTTTTTTTTTAATAAAAACTAACCAGAGATAATTTCTATAAAAAAAATGGAAGGATTGTAAAGGTACATTATTTAGCTTGCTTTAGGAATTTTTAAAGAAAAGAAAAACTCTCATGATTCGCAGACTTTCGCATATATGTAACTATATGCGCCTTAAAACCACTTCTTTTTTTGTCACGTACGTTATCACCTGGTCTCGAGGCTGCTTATTTTTTTTCTCAAACACAGTACCCTTTGGTTGCAACATAACCGTAATCTTTTTTTCTGTAACTTCTATTTTTGATAGATTTACGTTACTCTATAAGCGTACGAATGTCGCGTACGGCTGTATGGAAACACCCATATGTGGTTTATAGGAACTTATACATACATATATCTATATGTATACGTGGAAGTCCAAGAAAATGGCATTGTGTTGTTAGTCAGAATTTGAGAATATGAGTGTCCCCTTTGATTTTATCTTTCTACAGTAAGTGAGTGTAGAGATATGTATGTATCTTTATATATTAGCAGTTAATCACGAGGCAGCGAAACAAATGTGGCGCCTTCGGCGCACCGCTAATCCTCTCTTTGTCGATTTGACAGTCACCACATTAGGTTTTTTCGCAATAGTGATGAATATTAAATTTTCATATTGTACCTATTTGCCGAAAAGTTTTGACTAAAAGTAAATAAACGTACCTAAAAAGTAAATATGTATTTTTATGTTCACACTTTTTCGATAGTTGGTATACTACCTCTTCCTTCGATACCATATCTACTTTTGGACTTAAATCACACAATCTGTTCTATTGAAATGGCCATGTAGATAAAGTAGCAAACGCATATTTTTTGTATGTATGTTTATAATTTATTTTTTTTGTTTTTAGTTTTAGTATATTTTTTAATAATTTCTTAAAAGTTAAGTTACCTGCTAAGATTTAATCGAACTAAAATTAAAATTTGCATGGAGTAGTTGATGTAGATAAATTAGCAAACGCAAATCTGTTGTATGAATGTTTATATTTTATTTATTTTTTTTTATTGTAGTTTTAGTATATTTTTTATTAATTTTTTAATAGTTTTTGTAAAAAATATATATTTTTTGTAAAAAATATTTATTTCTTGTAAAAAATATTAATTTTTTGTAAAAAAAAATATTTATTTTTTATGCTGACTCTCTCTTATAAAAAAAAATTGTCCTCAGCGATATTGTGTATTTCAAACTAAAACATATCTATATTAAAGTGGATGTGCCATAAATTTTCTATTTCTTGGAATAAATAAATATGAACATAACATTTAACGATAGAAAGACCAAGGGGAGAAGGACCTGGCTGCACTTGACAGTTCTAATTGGCGTCAGTAGGCATAGAAGAGAAACGACTGGCGTGCTTTGTTGAAATAAGAAGAAGAAGATTGTCGATTTTTTTATAACAAAATTATTTATATCTAACCAATATACGAGTATGATTTATGTAAATTAAAATTAATTGAACTGTAGATATGTTTTTTATATGTCCACACCATCTGGCGTGTAATTCCTTTTGGATGAAAGATAGTGCCTAATAAGCGCTAGAAGTTCCTTTATACGCTAGAGAAAGCCCCGTCAAAACCCATTCTGCTATTCCGTATCAAACAGACAGGCAGCTTGAAATTGAGAAATCTTTGTTTGAGTCTTGGTTGCATGCGAATACCATCATCAAAATCCCAGGCATATTACTTTTACTTAGCTTTTCCTCTTAATTTTGTTATTTCAACATAGTTTTTAGATCTATANCTAATAAGCGCTAGAAGTTCCTTTATACGCTAGAGAAAGCCCCGTCAAAAACCATTCTGCTATTCCGTATCAAACAGACAGGCAGCTTGAAATTGAGAAATCTTTGTTTGAGTCTTGGTTGCATGCGAATACCACCATCAAAATCCCAGGCATACTACTTTTACTTAGCTTTTCCACTTAATTTTGTTATTTCAACATAGTTTTAAGATCTATAATAATATTTGAAATTTATAACATTTTCAAACAAAAGGTAAAAATCGCACGTTCTGTAGAAACATGTCTACTAAATCCGTATGCATAGACATAAAAACATGTGTACGTATGTACATTAGTAAAAATGAGTACTTATTCGCGTCTGTGTTTTCCAACTTTCGTGGGTGGAAGGTCGTTTTCACATTGTCACCTCATTTCATGCTGCTTCATTGCAAAATATTTTCAAATTTAGGCATGGGTATGAAGACTCTTATATATTATTTATGCAGGTGTGTGTACTTTTGTGAAGGTGTTTACTATCGCTTACTATCGTTTGATGGAGGAATAATTGCGAAGATCGCGTTAATTGGCGACGAAAAATGCAGTCGTTAAATTGTTTTCAGCATTTTAATATTTTTTTTTTTAATTTCGGTCTGAACCGAAAATATTTTTAAAATTATAAAAAACAAGTAAGGAAGTCTAAGTTCGGGCGGAGCCGAACATTAAATACCCGGCGCAAATATTAAATATATGATTTTCACCTTTCCGAAAGCTACCGCTACACGGTAAGCCCAGGTGTATCAATTTTGAGTAAATTAGCGTCCTTAAATTTCAAAATATTGACGTTTAAAGCATTTCTAAAATTTACCGTTACATGAAAAGCCATAATTTTAGTCCGATTTCAATAATTTTCATCGTTTTGCTTTTATGTAGCAAGCACAATNGACGGACGGACAGACAGTCACCGCTTAATCGATTTCTCTTTTCATTCTGATCATTTATGTATACATTTGTCTATATCTATCTCGATTCGTTTTGCCTGTTACAAACAACCGTTATGTGAACAAAGTTATAATACCCTTGTGCACAAGTGCGCTCGGGTATAAAAACTCAAAACTTTGTCAAGTGGCTCCACNGATCGCGTTAATTGGCGACGAAAAATGCAGTCGTTAAATTGTTTTCAGCATTTTAATATTTTTTTTTTTAATTTCGGTCTGAACCGAAAATATTTTTAAAATTATAAAAAACAAGTAAGGAAGTCTAAGTTCGGGCGGAGCCGAACATTAAATACCCGGCGCAAGTATTAAATATTGGAGCCACTTGACAAACTTTTGAGTTTTTTTTTTATAATTTTAAAAATATTTTCGGTTCAGACCGAAATTAAAAAAAAAATATTAAAATGCTGAAAACAATTTAACGACTGCATTTTTCGTCGCCAATTAACGCGATCTTCGCAATTATTCCTCCATCAAACGATAGTAAGCGATAGTAAACACCTTCACAAAAGTACACACACCTGCATAAATAATATATAAGAGTCTTCATACCCATGCCTAAATTTGAAAATATTTTGCAATGAAGCAGCATGAAATGAGGTGACAATGTGAAAACGACCTTCCACCCACGAAAGTTGGAAAACACAGACGCGAATAAGTACTCATTTTTACTAATGTACATACGTACACATGTTTTTATGTCTATGCATACGGATTTAGTAGACATGTTTCTACAGAACGTGCGATTTTTACCTTTTGTTTGAAAATGTTATAAATTTCAAATATTATTATAGATCTTAAAACTATGTTGAAATAACAAAATTAAGTGGAAAAGCTAAGTAAAAGTAGTATGCCTGGGATTTTGATGGTGGTATTCGCATGCAACCAAGACTCAAACAAAGATTTCTCAATTTCAAGCTGCCTGTCTGTTTGATACGGAATAGCAGAATGGTTTTTGACGGGGCTTTCTCTAGCGTATAAAGGAACTTCTAGCGCTTATTAGGCACTATCTTTCATCCAAAAGGAATTACACGCCAGATGGTGTGGACATATAAAAAACATATCTACAGTTCAATTAATTTTAATTTACATAAATCATACTCGTATATTGGTTAGATATAAATAATTTTGTTATAAAAAAATCGACAATCTTCTTCTTCTTATTTCAACAAAGCACGCCAGTCGTTTCTCTTCTATGCCTACTGACGCCAATTAGAACTGTCAAGTGCAGCCAGGTCCTTCTCCCCTTGGTCTTTCTATCGTTAAATGTTATGTTCATATTTATTTATTCCAAGAAATAGAAAATTTATGGCACATCCACTTTAATATAGATATGTTTTAGTTTGAAATACACAATATCGCTGAGGACAATTTTTTTTTATAAGAGAGAGTCAGCATAAAAAATAAATATTTTTTTTTACAAAAAATTAATATTTTTTACAAGAAATAAATATTTTTTACAAAAAATATATATTTTTTACAAAAACTATTAAAAAATTAATAAAAAATATACTAAAACTACAATAAAAAAAAATAAATAAAATATAAACATTCATACAACAGATTTGCGTTTGCTAATTTATCTACATCAACTACTCCATGCAAATTTTAATTTTAGTTCGATTAAATCTTAGCAGGTAACTTAACTTTTAAGAAATTATTAAAAAATATACTAAAACTAAAAACAAAAAAAATAAATTATAAACATACATACAAAAAATATGCGTTTGCTACTTTATCTACATGGCCATTTCAATAGAACAGATTGTGTGATTTAAGTCCAAAAGTAGATATGGTATCGAAGGAAGAGGTAGTATACCAACTATCGAAAAAGTGTGAACATAAAAATACATATTTACTTTTTAGGTACGTTTATTTACTTTTAGTCAAAACTTTTCGGCAAATAGGTACAATATGAAAATTTAATATTCATCACTATTGCGAAAAAACCTAATGTGGTGACTGTCAAATCGACAAAGAGAGGATTAGCGGTGCGCCGAAGGCGCCACATTTGTTTCGCTGCCTCGTGATTAACTGCTAATATATAAAGATACATACATATCTCTACACTCACTTACTGTAGAAAGATAAAATCAAAGGGGACACTCATATTCTCAAATTCTGACTAACAACACAATGCCATTTTCTTGGACTTCCACGTATACATATAGATATATGTATGTATAAGTTCCTATAAACCACATATGGGTGTTTCCATACAGCCGTACGCGACATTCGTACGCTTATAGAGTAACGTAAATCTATCAAAAATAGAAGTTACAGAAAAAAAGATTACGGTTATGTTGCAACCAAAGGGTACTGTGTTTGAGAAAAAAAATAAGCAGCCTCGAGACCAGGTGATAACGTACGTGACAAAAAAAGAAGTGGTTTTAAGGCGCATATAGTTACATATATGCGAAAGTCTGCGAATCATGAGAGTTTTTCTTTTCTTTAAAAATTCCTAAAGCAAGCTAAATAATGTACCTTTACAATCCTTCCATTTTTTTTATAGAAATTATCTCTGGTTAGTTTTTATTAAAAAAAAAATATAATAACGTACGCGACATAACGTATGCGACAGATGTTTCCCCCATACAATATTTTTACTAGTAACACATACTAAATTAAATTTTTTCAGTTCTTCTCTCCACCGTTTCGCGTTTTCAAAACCTTTTTCCGCCATCTGAATACGAAATTTAAAGTTATAAAGCCGTTTGAATTCATTTGCTTGCATTTTCGGTTTACATTTTCATGGAAACTCGCATATATGCGAAAGTCTGCGAATCTTGGGAGTTTTTCTTTTCTTTAAAAATTCCTAAACTAAGCTAAATAATGTACCTTTACAATCCTTTCATATTTTAAGAGAAATTATCTCTGGCTAGTTTTATATTAAAAAAAAAACAATAACGTACGCGACAATTTTTCTCGTAAGTAATAAAATGTATTTATTGAGAACTCTTCCCGCCACCGTTTCATTGTTTTACAACTATTCTAAATAATTTAAATGGAAAATTTGCAATTAACATTGGTTTTGATGTATTTGATTGAAATTTTCGTACTTACATTAACGTATGCGACAAACTTTAAAGGGTAATAAAATTTGGTTTACTTCGGTTTGAATGAAAGTTTTACTGTATATCTTTAACTAGAAGAATTCTCGCTTAAGAATTGTAATCTGCATTACCTGCGGCTGCCAATATACAAATGACATAGGCAAACAATGTTTTTGCATAACGTACGCGACATTAGAATACTATCAGAAGCAAATCAAAAAATTACAGTTATTCGAGCTCTAAATTCTCCTTTTTCTCTTTTTTATATATGCTCCACCCTATTAAGCTGGCATTTCAGGGTACTATTTTTTATATATATAAGGAAAATTTGAAAGTTAGGGGGGAGGGCACCCCCCTACCCCTACCTGGCTACGCCCATGCCTCTACAACTTGCTGACTATTGCTTGATCTTGAAAAGCCATGATAATGCGATCCAAAAAAATGTTTGAGGATTTCATTCCAGAACGCGGAAAGTGTTAAGAGATTAAGAATGAATCTGGGATATTGATTTTTATACTCGAGCGCACTTGTGCACAGGGGTATTATAACTTTGTTCACATAACGGTTGATATAGACAAATGTATACATAAATGATCAGAATGAAAAGAGAAATCGATTAAGCGGTGACTGTTTGTCCGTCTGACCGTCCGTCCTTCTGTGCACACGATAACTCGAGTAAAAATTGAGATATCTTAACGAAACTTGGTAAGACCACTTCTTTCGGGCGTAAGACGAATGGAATTGAAAATGGGAAAAATCGGGCAATAACCACGCCTATCGCCCATATAACGGTAATTTGAAGAAATACGAAATCTTCGATAAATCAGTAAATAGTAAAGCTAATTTATTCCAAATTGATGCTTGCAATAATTCTGTACCAAGAAATACGTTTATGATAAAATTATGGAAAATGGGCGTGGCACCGCCCACCTATGATTACATATATGAATCTCGGTAACCGTTCTACCAATCTGTACCAAACTCGGTATGGTTATTGTGCTTGCCACATAAAAGCAAAACGTAGAAAATAATTTAAATTGGATTAAAATTGAGACCGCTTTTCAATAACGGAAAATTTCAGAAATGCTTGAATACTTCGAAATGTAAGGACGCTAATTTACTTCAAAATGGATACACCCCTGCTTACCATGTAGCGGTAGCTTTCGGAAAGGTGAAAATCATATATTTTGTACTTGCGCCGGGTTTTTAATGTTCGGCTTCGCCCGAATTTAGACTTTCTTTCTTGTTTAATGTTAATTTGTTCATGAAATTACTTTATTTTTTAATTAAATTCATAGATTGGGATTTTCATATTTGTGGGACAACAAGNGCATGCTACTAAAGAACTGAGTTTTTTTTTAATTTTTCTCTCATATCTAATCAACTCATCGACATGAAATACTACGTCCAAATTCTATTTTAAAAAAATTTTCGACGTTTGCCATTTTTCCATGTTTGGCACTTCAACAGTTTTTTTCTTTTTTTTTTGTAAATGCACTCCAAATCAGCATCAAAAAATCTGTAAGATGAGATTGGTCGTTCATTCTTTAATTTCTTCCTGCGCAGCCAGCTGCCAGTTGAGTTTGACAGTTTTCAAGATTTTTCCATCAACAATTCTTCTGACTGAATCATGTAACTTCGGACTTAAGAGAATGACAGTCGCTCTCTCATTTATGCTGTAATTTTCAAGTTAAGAAAAGCTTTTCGGACTAAATCTGACTACTTCTGACTGTTTCCGACTATTTCTTGTGGTTAAGGAACGCAACAAATTGCACACGATCTTCAAAGGTTACACAACTCAAAATTACACTACTAAAACTATTTCTTAGCACATGCTGATCATATGGGCAAGGGAGACTTTACTTTAGGTTTTTTTAAAATTTCTTATATCAAAAATTTGGTGCTGCTCTTGCTGAAGGGTAAATAAAAGCTCTGTGTACATTTGTAGTGCATAATTTCAAAAATGCCAAATTTTGGGTTGTGTCACTTTTGAAGATCGTGTGCGAAATAAGAGGTTCCTAACGGCAATGACATAAAAATCCAAAGATTGAACATATGGAACAACGCATGTAATAAGAAAAAAACCGAATTGAAATAAATCAGAAGTTCATATTTATGTACTCAAAATTACGTTGCTTTCGTTATATAGATTTCAGTCTAATTATTTAAAAGCATTTTTCAATTTCAATCTAATTTAATAATACACTTTCATTAGTATCATCGTATATTTGATTTTGCGTATGTATGTATGTTTGTAAATTCATACAAACCCAATAAGCGTAGCAGCGATCGTTCGAAACTGGCCGCCGATATCCAATATGAATATCGAACTGAAAGCGAAATTATAACCAACGTTCGTTTTACAAAGTTCGCAATACATTTTGTGGAAATAAGTACATTAGCAATGGATTTACAAAATTATAAAATGAGGACCATAATATTAAGAGAGGAATTTACATGTTTAATGTAATGAGCAGAGTGTCCAGATTGGGTGATTTAGCGCCAATTGGCCGATTTATTTATTATTACGCGTAAAAATTTGGCAAATCGCTTTGGAAGATTTTGGACAATTTTTACCCTTCAAAGCCACTTATTGTGCGCTACCATGTAAATGCTTCGTAATATTTGTAGAGTTTGAGCAATAGTTTTGATGTGGCAATACTTTTTATTGTTACCCGTGTCGCATTCAAATACTTTTGTTGAGTGCGTTCTTTCCGCAGTGAATTCAAATGAAACTACGGAAAGCCTTAATTCAATAGTTCGAATATAATGTTATACAAGAGGTTTATAAGCAAAATGTTTAAAATTTGCTCAACAAAATTTTTGTTTATATTTACGCATATAATGTGTGATACTTTACCCGTGCAATACAATTAAACACTGGTTGTTAACATTTACATACCAAATTTGTCGCGTAGAGCGAAATTACACATAATGTGTTTAAAATTTAGTGAATAAGAACACTTAATATTTAATATTAGTAAAAAATTAATTTTTACTTAATTTTTTTTTTTTTAATTTTAAACATTTCATGTGTGTATTTATATGTATATTTTAAAAACCTCATCATTGGACATCTTGTGCGTACATTTACACCGATCCTGGTTGAGAAATAAACACTTTTCAGTAGTAGTTTTACATGCTCTTCTTAGAGTGCAGATACTTATGATGGTTTTGAAGAATTTGTGGAAATATCTGATCTCAGCTTATACTGCAGTTTTAGCGCCGAGAGCTTAAGAAAGGATTGTTCGATTAATAATAATAATAATAATAGATTGGCGCTTACACATATGTTAGTGTTTGGCCGAGCTTCTCCTCCGACTTGTGGCGTGCGCCTTGATGTTGTCACACAAAGCGGAGGGACCTACAGTTTTACGCCGACTCCGAACGGC
>NW_016168510.1:13938-19141 GCF_001687245.7 Rhagoletis zephyria
TGTGAAATTACTGGTGAAGCAAGTGCGCATACAAAGGGGTGTTCTCTTGAATTTTTTATGAAAAAGTTCCCAGTATCGTGCCTCAATTATCATACAAATAGTCGATTTGGAAGTGCTTGTAAAGGCTTAAGGATATGTTTCAGTGAAAATTAATTGATATAGTACCAGCGATGCCAACTTGCGGGGAATTCCCCGATTAACGGGGAACTTGTTTCGTTCGGGGAATTTTACTATTTAATTTTTAATCATTAAATAACTCACCTAGAGTGCAGACAACTTTTTGTAAAATTTGATTTTTTAGTCACAGTTGCAACTCTTCCAATTTCGCATTATCAACACCATAAAAACATTAATGTCACAATCAAGGCGAATTTAATTCGCCGAGTCAGTACATTTGGGAAGTTCACGAACTAGTTTGTTCCATGCAGTAGGTCATTGACTTGATGGAACGAACTAGTTCGTATTTGCTCTACGCTTCCGTTTTTTTTTAATTTTACTTATCGTTACCTAAATGTGAAAAGGTGACAAATTCATTTTTTTTAATTGTTCAGGAGAGACGAAAAATAGATGTAGTTTCGGATTATCTTTCATTCAGCATCAAAAACTAAATTTAAAAGAAGTGCACTTGGCTCATTTTCACCTTAAAGCAGCGTTATATTAATTTAATTGTATGTACATAATAAGTAATGCAATTATTTATTCATTTATTAATGATGTTTTCATTAGCTAACATTAAATAATAATAATAATACATACATACGTTTATCTAATTTCTAACCTGTATTTAATCAAGTGAGCCGAGTGGAAGAAAGGGCGAAAAATCCTAGCAAAAAATATCAAAAATCAACGGTAATTTTTAGCCCTTCAAACATGCAAATTATTATACCAAAATTAAATTTGCTTCTAAAAGTTACGGGTAAAAAGTAGAAAATTTCGATGAATTATTTTTTTTTATTAAATTTTTGTGAGTTTTGTCCAAAGTTTCAAACTTTGACTTAAATATAAGGCGTATGTAATGCAATAAGGTATATTTTTACACAAAACTTGTGAAAAAATTTAACATTCAAATGTTGCAGGTACACTAGAGTGGTCCAAAAACAATAAAGTTGTGATTTTAACGCCGCCACCCCTAGGATTGTTCTGAACCGAAAAAATATAAGGACAGTCTTTTTCACATTTCATGTTTATAATATAAAAAGCCAGTACGATGACGAAAACGAAACGAGAAAAGAGAGTGTCAAAGAGTGGAAAAAATAAAAATGTCGCTATGCACAGTTGCAATTTCTTTAATATCCACACGGTTGCACGAGGCAACCCCCATGATACAAAATGAGAGATTGTTATTACAAGTTGTAATTAATAAATGCAATTTTATTCTCAATAGGAATGTTCTAATCAAAATCATTTGTATATTGAATTCCGCAAAATTTAAAGTCGTTCCCCGATTCCCCCGAGAAATTCACATTCCACCAAAATCGGGGAATTCTCCCCCGGTTGGCATCACTGGCGGCAAGTTGAAAATGAGTGAGTACCGTTGGTCCACATACATAAATCCAGTTTATATAGACTTATTTGAGACGAAATCTTTTAACTCATTGCATTTGTGGGCATTCATCAAGAATTGCCCTTATTGTGGTAATTCGCCATAAGGCTCATGGATTATGATGGTAGTTTGAATTCAACCCCTGCAGAAGTCAATCCTGTTGTCTCCAAATGAAAGCTTTATGCTTTGTTAATTAGCAAATCACATCAGCTGGACCAATCGTTACACACGGAAGTTCGATATACTCAATAGTGCGGCATGTCGAAGTAATTGGACATTCACGGTACTTCTTCTCACTTTACGATCCAGATCGGGATTTCGTTTCAATTATTAAGGAGCTGGTTCAACAACGTCGACGAATTCTAGCTATCTGCGAAGCAATCGATCCATATTCGCAAAAGAAATGTATGCCGAAACATTCTAATTCAGCCTTATCGTGAGTTTTGCGCGATATATGGTCATCCTCACGTAGTAAATACATGGAAAAGAAAAGTGAAAAGAGAGCCGGTTCGAGGAAAATGAAACTCCTGATTTTTCATTTTTCAAATCCAAAAACTGTAAATGGAAACGATAATAATTTACAACCCACTCTAACCTAACCTACACGACATAATTGTTTAGAATTGATACAATTTTGAACCTGGGTAGCCATTTCATTACATTAAAATAATCATCTAAAAAATTTATGGGAAGCCAATTTTTCCGGAATTTTCTATTCCAACAATTTCTTCAATTTTCCTTGGGCAGAGACCAACACAACAAAAAAGAAAGCTCACATAGGACAATCCATTTGTTTTATACATCTGCGGTCATAAANCAATTTTCCTTGGGCAGAGACCAACACAACAAAAAAGAAAGCTCACATAGCACAATCCATTTGTTTTATACATCTGCGGTCATAAACAATAAACGCCTAAGTCGAAAAACCTGAATTCGAGAAAAAACGTTTTAAACATTTTGGCTCTAATGTTAGCCTTATATACCCAAAGTATTTTTAAATAGCTTAGCTGACAAGATGGGTATTTCACATATGTTTGGAATAGTAGCTGGAGAATACGATAGCATATATAGTCGACTTAGGTGTTTATTGCTTATGACCACAGATATATATATGTAGAAATTTAAATTTTTAAATAGTTGCATAGCTGCTTTACTATAGCTTTCACTTCTGAGGAGTTCGTGTTGCTAGCTGTGTAAGCTCATTTGTGTTCTTGGTTAACCGTGGCAGCCTGAAGTTATTCGTTGGGCAGTTTGGCTGAAACACATTATTTAAATGGTTTGAAAAACACTCAGCTCCCTCTTGTTCACTATGAGCCCAGGTACCACTTTGGTTCATAATTGGCATTTTTTTAGCCACTGGAGTTTTGAAGTTCCGTAGCGATTTCCATAGAGAGTATCTTTCAGTAGAATTCGGGGAAAGCTTCTTAATGCACCTTTGCAAGTTCCTCTGCACGTTTGAGTGCTTGGTTCAGTTTTCTACTGGCAGCTTTATACAGTAGCTGTGAGGTTGGTGAGCGATGGTTCTGCCACTGTCTTTTTAGGTGCCGGTTTTCTGCCACAAGTTTTTCTATTTCGGTATTTGTAACTAATGTATGCCTTAGTGGTACTTGGACTTGTTTTAATCTTGCCAGGACAGCAGCTGAAGTAAGTGTTTCTTTAAAATTTTCAACAAACGAGTCTGTATAACCCTCACTATATTACTTTTTATATTTAAGCCAGTTGGTGTTATTTGAAGTTAGTCGAGGCTCAATCTCGATGTTTTAGGTCATCGCGGTGGGCTGTTCCTTTTGAGTCTAGGATATTGTGCTTTAGGCGATTTCTAATCAGTACCGCTGTGCCTCCATGCCATGAAATAAGTATATCTATATACAGATTGCACCAGCACGCTGGTATGTTATATGCTTCGAGCTTGATGGTACAATCACTTTATGGTGCCAGCAAACTGGTGTCGTGTATTTTCCCTTTTAAATTGATTTTTTATTTTTTATTTTTTTGAGTTGGTTACTAATTTATTTCTGTCTGCTTTGACTTTGGTTTTTTTCTGCTTACCCAAAAGTATGAAGTATTCCAGCTTTCTTCAAACGAAATTTATTCACCATTACTTTGAATATTTCGTTCAAATAAGAAAGTCGCGCCACATAATTTATCTAATTTTCATATAATTTAGAGCGATTTGCCGCAAATTTGCTTATTGTCACTGTGTTTTATTAATTTGAACGGAGAAATTTAGAAAAGCATTTCGTCACCTGAAATGCAAAAAGACGTAAAAACATCGTAAAAGAAATGGAAAAAGTTGTGACTAATGCTTCAATTTTTTCCCATAAAATGATGTGTGGAGTTGAAATCCATCATATAAATCAAAAAGTGAATTTTGAGTTTTTTATTAGTTATGACTTTTTGCAATTCACGACGTTGTTTGTAACGTCTTTTTGCATTTCAGGTGACGATTTATAAAGTGTAGTTATTTAAGAAAATATACTCATATTTTATTTAATTTTCGAAAAATTTTGAACGACAATGTTGAAAAAAAAACTCGAGTAAAATCTACACATGGTCAAATGTAACGGGTGATTTTTTTGAGGTTAGGATTTTCATGCATTAGTATTTGACAGATCACGTGGGATTTCAGACATGGTGTCAAAGAGAAAGATGCTCAGTATGCTTTGACATTTCATCATGAATAGACTTACTAACGAGCAACGCTTGCAAATCATTGAATTTTATTACCAAAATCAGTGTTCGGTTCGAAATGTGTTTCGCAAACCCAATTGCTGCGAACGGCGACGAATCGACATTTCACGGTCTTCAGCAACACTCTCAGAAACAGACGCAATATTCTCTTCTGTACGCACTGTACGCATTCGTGTGGTTGGTTTAATGTCCAATAAAGTAAACTGAGTGCGAAACTTGGTCACAATCGCATTAATTGTTTGCTCACTTGGTCGATTATGTAGACCATAAATCGGACGTAAAGCGAACCGAACACTGATTTTGGTAATAAAATTCAATGATTTGCAAGCGTTGCTCGTTAGTAAGTCTATTCATGATGAAATGTCAAAGCATACTGAGCATCTTTCTCTTTGACACCATGTCTGAAATCCCACGTGATCTGTCAAATACTAATGCATGAAAATCCTAACCTCAAAAAAATCACCCGTTAGTATATATAAGAGAGCTGCACGAGTGATTCCAGCATCGTACAAGTATTCTTATTATGAGTACAGCAACGCTTTTTAGGAATCGTATAATTACGGTGACCATAATTATGAGAGCCGAATACGGGGCAAAAAATAAGTTTGCAAATTTGTTCCACAAAAGCTTACATATCTTAAAGCCTTCTTCAATGATCCTAGATGTATTAGCCCTGAAACAGTATCGTTATAGTAACATAACGAATTTGTAGGATAATTTTCCCGAGATTTTTATGCGGTAAAATTTTTTAAAAAATTCGTTAAATTTTAGTATAATAAAGTGCAATTTTAAGTTGCTAAGGCTTACCAATAATGTTTGGCAATTTTTTTTTTTTGTTGACAGTGTTACGCATTTTTTTCATACAAAGTAAGTATGTTCGACCATTTTTTAAAAGAGAAGCAAATCAGCAGCATTTTCAGCTCGCACTCTATAATATTCAATTTTAATGAGTTACAAAACTGCAAACCA
>NW_016168512.1:0-4775 GCF_001687245.7 Rhagoletis zephyria
ATACTTGTATTTAATAATAATAATAATAGTCGGCCGCTGTGGTGTAGTGTCGGCCGCTGTGATGTAGTGGTAAGCAGTGCGCGCTTCCAATTCAAGCCCTGGGCAAAGCAACATCGCAAACAAAACATATAGAAAAAAATGTTTTTTCTTAACAGCGGTCGTCCCTCAGCAGGCAATGGCATACCTCCGAGTGTATTTAAGCCACGAAAAACAGCTTCTCATAAAAATACAATCGCCGCTCGGCGTAAAACTGTAGGTCCCTCCGCTTTGTGTGACAACATCAAGGCGCACGCCCCAATAGAGCTATAAAAAAGTTTAGAAAGCGTTCAGAAAAAATTACTAGACACATATGGTAGTAAAAATGAGGAGGCGAAATGCGAGAATGAGGGCCCTAAATTAATAAAAATTGTACAAGCAGCAGGAAGAAAAGAAACATTGTGGCTGATCATATTTGCCTAGTTATCAGGTTATCTGTTTAAAACTTACTATTCTGTAGTGTATTTTATTATTGTAAACTGAATAAAAAATATAACCACAATACCAGTTAATCTGGTAACCAGGATAGCGTGAATAGCAACACTGTTAAGTAAGCAATAATTGCCTATACCAAAGCGCTACATGGTTTTGACAGTAAACGAAGCATACCAGCTTTTTAAAAACCAATTCAGGGATTTTGACATTAGCAAAACAAGGTTAATTGACACAATTTCTCATACTGTTGCGAAATAAAGCGCCACGCTCGCACCCAATTTTTGTTGAATTTATTTCGCTTTTGGAAAGGATATGATGTAAAATGACTTTATTTCGAAACAGTGTGCGAAATAGTGCTAACTGACCTTATTTCCGTTGATCGTGTTACCTATCACCCACTATCTACTCAGGCCTTAAGTGCTTTATATTATTTACAATAAAGCCTCATATTTGCTTTAAAAAACGAGTGTGTTTAAATTCTTAAACAAAAATTTGTATCTCAATGGAAAAAATCAGAACGTCCGAACAACTTAGCATAGTTTTAGACAGCTATTAAGCATCGTTGGCAAGTTTAAGTTGACGCAAAGGTTATGGCTGCTTAGTATTTATTCTAAAAGCCATTAATTTTTTTTGTACCGTTAACAGATTCGCAGAATTTTGCAAGAATCATCAGTCAGCTTCGATACGAGTTCCATTTTGGGAACGTCTGAACGGATTCTTTTAATTGCAATGCTCTTACCATATAAAATTAGTGGAAAATATTTTTATTGGTTTTATGACAAACAATTTATGTTCATTCAGAGCCTATTTTAGTTTTTATGATGAAAAAGTGTCTCCAAACGGAACGTCCGTAACGCAGAAAACACCCCTATTTTTTTGTTTTACTTTTTAGGAAATAAAAATAATAATAAAATTATGGATAATGAAAAACTAGCACACCCCGCGAACTTCGTCACGCCCAAAATTATTATTTTTTTATTGAAATATTTTGGTTCAAGATTTTCACCAACAATTCACGGTCACGATTTATATGCTTATATTATGGTTTGTTGGTCCGAAGGCATACTTCCAAGGCAGTCTTACATAACCCTACGAAAGTGTAATGTCCGCGAAGAAGTTTTTGGAATTTGCTTCAATGATCTGGCATTTCACATCCCGGTTAATGGTACAGCGAAATAAATTTGAAAACGGTTCCTCTTCACTCCCTGGCAGCAACAATGATCCGGTTCTATAGTGAATCTGCCCCAGAAACTCTATAGTAGTGGTGGCAAACTATCGATGGCACTATCGACAGTATCGATGGGACATCAAGTAGCGGAGGTCATTTGAAATTGACCCCTGGACAACCCAATCCTGGTGTCTCCGAATGAATCTTTAAAGCGGAGTAATATTGGTAAATCATATCGATTGGGCCAGTCGGAAACGCGGCAGTTCGAAAAATTCAGTGGTGCAGCAGGTCGACGTAATCGGACATTCACGACACTTTCTCTCGCTGGAGGTTTTTTATTAATGGCTCGATTTCAGCGCCACCTGGCGACTCCTTTTTGTAAAAGTATTGCCCTTACCATTACCAATAAAAATCCCGAACCTGAGCCAAATCGCATCATATATACGCATTTTTAGTAATAACTCGACTCCTGCGCCAATTGGTGGGTCAGATTGTGAATTGAAGCTATTAAGGAGCCCCATTTTCAAATAGTCCCACTTCTCTCCATGAGTAAGCCATTGCTTTCATACATCTCCATACCATGTTCGAGTGTTTTGAGCCCATAACCATCCTCGGAAATTCTGCAGTAGGTGTGCGAAATTTAAAAAAAAAAATCGGTATAGCCCTTGTCGAGCTTTGCGTACAGAAAAATCGGCATTCAAATTATATATATTAGTATAGACAACTCGACTCCAGCGCTCCCTAGCTGAAAATTTTTTTGCAGAGATATTTTCATTCTAACCAATACATACTTAAATAAAATATGATGACGAAATCGGACTATAAATAAGATTTTTAATAATAAGTCGATTCCAGCGCCCCCTATCGGGGTTTTCGCTTCGGGGTTTCCTTGATAAAAGACAAACGCAACTAAAAAAGTCTACTTAAATCGAACAATACGTTCTCGAGTTATGGGGTCATACGTTTTACGCAACATACTTTTATATATATAGAGAAGAGATATGGATATACATTTTTAATTAGTTGACAACCTTATTAAAAATTAATAATTCTGGTTAAAAGTGCATTTAATTTAATTAGTCAAGGCATTTAGCGTTCATTCCCTGAATGCGTTGTAATGTTTTAGTCAGTATATATTAAAGTTACAAAAATTTTAAGCGGGTGGCAACCCTATTAAAAAGTGTTTACTTTTACCTCAATCAGTGAAGCTTTTCTTTAAAATGATGTGTCAATCATTTCATTTGATGAAGTATTATGGAAGATATCGCTTCGTATTTACCGGATACAGTGTTTTAAGCTTTATAGACCCCCATTTTTTTGTTAAGTCATAAGGCTTACATTCCTTAAAATCAAAATCTTTAAAGCGTTTTTTCTCAAATTCAGGTTTTTCGACCTAGGCGGTTATTGCTTACGACCACAGGAATATTGTATCTTAAAAAGCAATCAGTCGCATATATTTAAGAACAAAGCATTTATGATTTGCAACACAAATTTTTAAAAGGGTAGCGAATCAAAAATGAAGGCCAACAAATGCGAATATTCTCACAAAGTCATCAAGTTGAAGAATGCACCATTGAGTGAATTCACATAATCAATGAACACTGAAGAACTCACCACACAATAAGCAATAATGAAATCATACATACATATTTATGTACGAGTATAAAAGCAAAGGCTTAGGAGAAACAGTTTCACAGTGCTGTGACAACCGCCATGGCTAACCAGCCATATTTAGACGCATTTGTTTGCAATTTTCCGGTTGACATAAGCTTTATTAACCGGCGCATTTTCCATCGATCAATCGAATTGAAGAGGAAAACCAATGAATCTCATATGATTCAGATATTCAGTGATTCAAAAAAGATTGAATCTGCTGCTAGAGGATAAATGGACTGCTAGCATGGATGGCCACGTTAACATCAAAAGCAGCTGGCGACTTGGTTCACACAGAAATATATGTACATAAATACATATAGTATATCTTTTTGTGTGTGCAAATGAGAATATTCCGCAGAGATAACCAGAGAGTATCGAACAACAGTGTCTGTAGAAAATTTCAAAACAAGACTTATCGCGATAATGGTTACTTAGGTACAGATTGAAGAGGAGGACGAATGGATTGAAGAGTAGGACGACAAGTCAAAAGAGCTTTACCACCGCCATGATGATTGGCAATGTCAATGGCAAGTTGGAAACGAAAGCGTGCTTTGGTGTCATCATTGTAAAATTACGAAACGACCGATGACAAACAGATGCTGATCGAAGTAGCTAGCCATGGTATTTGCCCCCTGATATTCACATCGGTTCTCTGTTTTCAACAAACCCACATTTGCGACAAACTCCGTTGAAAGCGATTAAATGAAATGGAGTTAACACCAGGCGATTGTTATTTCTAGTTAAAATTTCTCTGTAAAATCAACTTGCGCAACCACCGTATAATAAGCAAAAATAAAAGACTCTCTTTGCGTTACTACGTCACAATATTTTTGGTACATACTTTGGATTTTAAGTATACATTTTCTAATAAAAAATCGAATGAAAGGTAATGAAGCATCATGTGTTAAACTTAATTCAAGTTGCATTTTTCTTGCTATAATTAATTGTTTTGAATTTTTTGTTATAAAATGAAGTATATTTTCGCTTTCAAATGTACATTTTTTTATAAGAAAAAATTAAGCACTCCTTTCTTTCAAAACCATTTCGCTCAACATGCATGTTGTAATAATTCATTCACATTTAACTTGAATGAATAGTTTGAATTTAACTTATTAAACAGGTGACAACTTTATTAAAGTCCTTACATATCGTCGTTTAAAGTACAAAACCGCGTATCTACATTCTGCAAAACCGCGTAATTGACATTTGCTGCCAAAAATTGGATTTCCTCACACAAGCCCTGGCTCAATCCTTAACCATTCGTCCTGAAATATTTACACTAGCAAGAAATGCGATTGTTTTTTAAAAAGATAACCATTTTGAAATATGAGCGTTTTTACTCGCTAGAAAATAATTTATGCAACCTCACATATCCGTTTTTGCATTATCTTGATAGGCGGTTTTGCATTTTGTTGATACGCGGTTTTGTACTTCAAACGACGATATGTATTTGAATATGCTAATTCCCATAATTCAAGTT
>NW_016168512.1:12925-16891 GCF_001687245.7 Rhagoletis zephyria
ATGCATAAATTAGTACATACATATATAAGTTAATATAAACTAACAAATTTAAGAGCTTCTGGTTCTAACTTTGGACATACATATACATTTCATTATTTAATTATAAAAATTTTTTATACAAATTTCTTCGTACTTTTTTTCGTCGCTATTGGGTCAAGCAGTTAATGAAGATTCGAAAATCGAATTTGTTGGTTTGTGGAGGTTTTTTCATTTACAATAAGCCACAAATTATCAACATTTCCAACAAAAAAATATTTAACAAAATTCGTTGGTCTCTATTTTCATTAACATCCTTTTCCGAAAGTGCAATATTCAAGAATTTATACCCATTTCATTGAGCACGCTTTTTAACCCAAGTTTTGGTTTGTTTGTTAACATCAAAACTACATATCGACACCTAAGTGGAAGATCGACCTATCTCGGTAGCCAGTTCGAAAACTCCCTACCTCAAAAAACTGTTCTAGAACACCCTATTTCAGAATTTTGTTGAAGAACGCCCTATCTCAGAATGCGGTTCAAAAACGCCCTATCTAGGCAAATTTTCAATATATTTTCATTTGAGATATGGCGTTCTTCAACCAAATTCTGCAGTAGGACTTTCATAAAAAGCTTTCTGAGTTAGGGCGTTTTTGAATTGGCTGCCGAGATAGGTCGATCTTCCAATCAGGTGTCGGTATATTAATAAAAAATGATTAAACATTGTCTGCTGTAACCTATTTTAGAAATAATTTATTTATTAGGATTTGCAATTTGAAAAAATCAGTTCCTTCCCATTTTGGG
The DNA here is from genome assembly GCF_001687245.7 of Rhagoletis zephyria. Taxonomy (NCBI): domain Eukaryota; kingdom Metazoa; phylum Arthropoda; class Insecta; order Diptera; family Tephritidae; genus Rhagoletis; species Rhagoletis zephyria. The sequence goes on from NW_016168512.1 coordinate 13,706, forward strand.
AATCAAACGGGACCCCACACAAGCAAAAATCGTTTTCTACAATCTTTATTAACCTGAAGGGCTAGACAACAAACAACCGCTATGCGAACAAAGTTATAATACCCATGTGCACAAATGCGCTCGGGTGTAATTATTTCTTAAAACATTATTCTAAATGTATGTTTTGAGCAAATTGATTTCAAAAGTTAGAAATATGTCCCATTTTTCAAAAATGTATAATAATAAACATGTGAGTTTTTTAGCAATTTGTTTTCTGTAATTAAGGAAATATTATTATTATATATACATATATTCTGCGAAAAAATGTCTACAATCAATTTTTAAACCCTTATCGCAATTGGTGTACTCTTGTAACCGGTAAATTTTGTTACCATCTCATAAGCTGGTAACAAAATATTGCCCCGCCCCGTGAAATATGCATTGCCAGAATTTCCGCAATTCTTCATGGCTGAATTGCTGAATATATAGCATTACCAACGTTCCTAGAATCGCGGTGACATGAACAGGTAACATTTTTTGGTAATAAAATTTTCCGGTTACAAAATCTTCGGTTACGTGCAGAATAGACCTTTTATAGTTCAAAAGTCTATAATACGAAGGGACAGATGCCGGTAATGAAATTCTTAAGCTTTTTCAAGCAAGAGTTTTAAAAACTCAATTCTATTGACACTGTTTTATATTTCTATATACAGTTCACTAGTTTCGAATCTAATTTATGTAAATGTATGTATGAAGATGTGTCCTTTGTGCTCGACGGTTGCGATGTTTGTTTGGACTGATTTCGCACCAGTCATTAGCCATGGGTTAATGTCAGAAAACGTCTATACGTACGCGTTGAAATACATACATACGTATATATATATGTTTTTTTTCAATTCCAGATATGTTTAAACTTTAAAATATAAAATATATCAACCCTGGGAAAAAAGTATTAGTACTGAATGGTAAAAACGTGTGCATTCATTTTAAATATACAATCATGTGTGTGTGCGAATGCTTCTGTTACATTCACATTCCATACTGAATGTCAATCTACCATTCAAAAACACAACACAGTTTATTTGTTTTCAAGCATTTTAAGCCACTCAGGAATGAGGCTTTTTTTTATACAAACAAACAATCAAAATTTTGAAAAGAATGTCGAGTGAATGCAGATCCTATTGATTCTATCATTTTACAGCTCAGATTCTGCTGTAGGTAGTCTGATATTCGAACACCGTCGGACATAACTTCAAAACGATAATGTAAAATTTCGAGCTTCCTTTTATTTGTCTTGCATACAAAACGAATCTGCGGAGCTCAGAAAAAAAATTTATTGAAAGTAATTTTTGTGAGGATATTTAAATAGAAACTCGTAAAGAAAACAAACTCCCGATAACGTCTGCACGACTCTTTCACGAGTTTACAACTAACTTCTAGTTAGTTTTTTCATAGCCAGTTAAAAGTTAGCTATTTATTGAACTCCCCCAAAAAAGCTAACTATAGGTTAGTTTTTTTAATCAATTGATAATTTTTTCTGCAGGGTACGTATATACGTACGTATGTACAATATAAATTTCTAAAAACGTTAAGGCAAATATTAATATGGGTACGAGAACAGGCGGCCGCTGTGGTGTAGTGGTAAGCAGTGCGCGCTTCCACTCCGCAGCGTCTGGGTTCAAACCCTGGCCAAAGCAACATCACAAAAAATTTAGAAAACCGGTTTTTTCTCAACAGCGGTCGCCCCATGACAGGCAATGGCATACCCCTGAGTGTATTCCTGCCAGGATAAACAGCTTCTCACAAAAATACAAACGCCCTTCGGAGTCGGCGTAAACATCGAGGCGCACGCCACAAATCGGAGGAGAAGCTCGGCCAAACACAAACGTATTTGTAAGCGCCAATCTATTATTGTTATTAAAGGTTATTGTGAGTTTTCTATATGCATTTTTTAGCTGGATATAAATGGCCAAAACAAAATGTCGGCTATGTTTTTTTCAATATCGATCAGTCCCAATCGAGAAACCCTATACGTATGTACATACGTATGTATAGTATATATATCAATGTTATAACTATAATTTATTTCCTTATCAGCACAAACGCACAAGTTATAGGTAGAACGCATAGAATAAAATACACCACGTAGGTAAATCCCCAGTGAGTGAAATAAATATCCACAATGTGATTGAAAATTTCGCATCACTTGTAATTTGTTTGAGGTTGCAGATTTCAGTTTGCCTGAACGTTGTCCAGAATTTTAACTATAAAATATTTAGGGAGTCCACAAGGTATGGTATACTGTCGTACTGTTGTATGCCGTAAGGTAAGGTATTCACTAGCTACCATACCATACATCGTTAAAAAACAATTAGTTGTGGTTTCAAGTCCTCTAAACAATTATTTAGTTGTTAAAACTTTACAACATACGAAAATATGATACTTACAACACCTTATGAACCACTTACACACTGGTGTCATTGAGCACAACTTAAAATATAGAATAGCTTTTGTATCGGTTAGACAAGGGCGCACCTCCCATGCAAACAAAATGTTTGATGTAGTCTAAGATTCGACCTTACCCATTTGTTAAAAAAAAAAAGAAATTAAAATTAAAAACAAAATTGTTTTTGAATGTTTAACTAAAAATATTAATACTAAAGACCGCATATCTCAGGAAGTACATATGTATTTAGGGTAGAGCACTGTAACTTAGTATGGAGATAGGTATACAAAATCACTTCCATACTCATAGAAAAGAGCTGCCACCTGTTTAGAAAATCAAGTTCATCTGGAATTAAAGGAATTATTTATTTGCAATATGGGGGTTGGACGAAAGAGGCTTAAAAAGTTTGTAGTTTAAAAAATTTTGAAAAGGGTTGCCACCTCCTTGAAAAGGCGAATTCATTGAAATTTTACACAACTTAAAGATTCGAACGCAAGCGTGTTTAAACATCTTTCGTTGAACATGTAGAATTCACCGAGGTACTCGATGAGGGTTGCCAACTGTTTTAAAACTGAAATAAATTAAAGCTATTTTGCAATACGTTAAATGAACTATTACTGTAGGGATATAAATCGAACTGAGCTTGAAAAGGTTTTATTTCTAAGTTACATGTAGTAGGGCTGTTTGAAGAGGGGTGACTGTCTGTCCGTCCGTCCGTGTACACGATAACTCGAGCAACCATTGAGATATCTCAACGAAAT
>NW_016168512.1:17087-17239 GCF_001687245.7 Rhagoletis zephyria
CAAACTTGGCACAGTTGTTGGCCTTGGTACACTGTTGGCCTTGGTACCGCATACTAAAAATCGGACAATAACCACGCCCACGTCCCATATAACGGTAATTTAGAGAAATACAAAATCTTCGATAAATCAGTAAATATTAAAGCTAATTTATT
>NW_016168512.1:17295-19138 GCF_001687245.7 Rhagoletis zephyria
ACCGCCGACTTATGATCACATATATGTATATCGGTAACCGTTCTACCAATTTGTACCAAACTCGGTATTTTTATTGTGCTTGCCACATAAAAGCAAAACGTTGAAAATTATTGAAATCGGACTAAAATTAAGGCCGCTTTTCATATAACGGTAAATTTCAGAAATATTTGAAATTGCAATATTTCGAAATATAAGGACGCTAATTTACTCAAAATTGATATACCCCGGCTTATCATGTGGCGGGAGCTTTCGGAAAGGTGAAATAACATATATTTAATACTTGCGCCGGGTATTTAATGCTCGGCTCCGCCCGAACTTAGACTTTCTTACTTTTTTTTTGTTTAATATTCGTAATGTTTTTCGGGCTAAAGTTTTTGGGTGTTATTTTCTCTAAAAATACTGACCAAGGTTTAACCAAACACATATAGATCACAGTTTCAAACTTTATACAAAATTTAGGAAAATTCAATAATTTTTATCAAACTTTCAACTTTTAATCAGAATCTTTAGAACATTTTTGGGTATGTAGTTTTATAGCCTATACAATGTTATGAAGTGCAAATTTCAAACGGCTTAAAAAGCACGTTGATTTTTGTTAATTTTTGTTTTAGTGACGATTTTAAAACTTTTTTCCATATAAGCTTGATTTTCTTACGAAACAAAATGCGGGAGACCTTTTGCAACAAAATAAAATTAACTTGTTATATAAAAAACGCAAAGGCAGTCTCCAAGAAAAAATTCTCAAAAATCCACGTGATTTTTTACCCAGATGAAACTTGCACTAAAATAGGGTGGGATATAAAACTGCATATCCAAAAATGACTAGATTAACCCTTGGATGTTCTATGTTATACCAAAATCCAGAATAACATGAGTACATGGAAACCGCATATTTTACAACGTAAATTACATGAATACAGAGTTAAGTCTCATAAAAAAATTTTCTGTCATAAGGGGACGATATCGATGCATCGATGTTTCTCCAGCTCTAATGTACCCTATTCTTTGTTTTATAAATTTTTACTTTGTCTTTAATAAGAACTGTAAACTGACAAAAATTAATACCATGAACACATATCGACGAACCACTTTTTTGTTTCCCTTGCAAAGCCATACAAATTCTTAAGATGTACTGAGTATCCACTTGGGGATAGTAAGGAGACCAATCATTTCTTCATCAAAATCTGTAATACTGGTAGATACTTTGTAAGTTTCAAAGAACATTCTTCCTATATTTGTAGTATTAGATGTGCAATTCCTTTGAACCACTTCACAGAACTTGTATTCCCAATTGTTGGCAAAGTTCAGAATAGTTTCGTTTCCGCCGAAATTCCAATGCCATAACTTCCGATGGGGCCATAAGCCGAATATAGGAACCTAACTATTACCCGTTAAATTTAAAATCGTTTTTTTTTAACTAACGAAAATTAATTCTTCCAATTTTAATAATAACTTAGCAAAGTGGTAACACTGACCTTAAAATTTTTTTTTATTAATTTTTATCTATTCCATAAAAGTTATAACTTTTAGAAAAGAACATCCACTCATCTTCAGCTGCCTCTCAAAGTAGTAGTAGTGAACACTTCACCCCCACACAGCAGCGGTGCGGTAGATCTTCCACTTGTTGACGTGGTTGACCAGCCCACTCAATGCCAGCCGCACCGTAAAAAGCCGACAAAGCCTTGCCGCGCTGCCGTCAATTTATAATGGGTTGCTCTTTGATGCCTTGGTACTAAATATGCATGTTAATATGTATGTATGTATGTAGGTTTATGTACTTTTTAGTTAGCACTGTTATTTTTTCGTTTCTGGTTACAGCTACACATCAAAGTCGGCTTTCATG
>NW_016168513.1:0-19137 GCF_001687245.7 Rhagoletis zephyria
GGTTGCTAATTAGGAATCTGAAGTCAGTTTTTCGAAATTCAAAATAGCGTATCCAAAATGGCGCTCAAATTTAAAAAAAAAATGATTGGATTTGTTCGAAACCCGGCACTCGAGAGTTTTTGGGGTCGCCTATTACGAATCTGAAGTCAATTTTTTTTTTAAATTCAAAATGGCGGATCCAATATGGCGATCAAATTAAAAAAAAAGTACTAAAATTAACACGTTGATACTGAAAGTTTTAAACATTGTCAAGGGTTAAAACACGTTTCCAGTGGGTTTCTGGGTTTGCTGATTACGAATCTGACGTCAGATTTTCAAAATTCAAAACGCGGAATCCAAAATGGCGACAAACTTTACCAAAAATTACCGAAATTTATCATTCGATGGTCAGGCAGAGGTGGGACTGCACAGGATCATACAGAATTGCCCGGCAGTTCTGGGTGTCCTACAACCCACTCAAAACCAAAGTCTCTTAGGAATGAGCGAAACAAATGCCTACGAACTTACTGCAGTGTGTACAGGGCAATGGCCCGTTGGGGTACATGCCGAAAGGATAGGACTGCCCTTCAATAGGTTNAAAACAAATGCCTACGAACTTACTGCAGTGTGCACAGGGAAATGGCCCGTTGGGGTACATGTCGAAAGGATAGGACTGCCCTTCAATAGGTTCTGCGCAGCTGCGATGGCTCGGGCTCAAAAGAGACAGTCGAACACTTGCTGTGCGAGTATCCAGCCCTCGCAAGGATGAGGCTAAAGACACTCGGCAAACCATTCCTGCAGAATATTTCAGAGTGCAGCTGCCTCTCTCTGTATAACGTACTGAAATTTATTAAAGCCTTCAAATGGATGTAGGTTGCACGAGTTGTGGAATCAAAATGGCAAACTTGCTAATTGCTTGTCACCTGAGTGACAATCCACTTAAACCAACCAACCAACCAACCTGGTATTAATGGGGAACATTCCCTTATTTACATACCTGTTTTGGTCAGTTAGAATGGCCCTAGTGCCCGAAAATATGCTCTCTAAAAAAAGAATCGTAAAATTAAAACGTTGATACTGAACGATTTACGCGTTGTCATTGGTTGGNGCCTAGTGACCGAAAATATGCTCTCTAAAAAAAGACTCGTAAAATTAAAACGTTGATACTGAACGATTTACGCGTTGTCATTGGGTTGGAACTTGTTACCAGGGAGTTTCTGGGTTGCTAATTACGAAACTGAAGTCAGTTTTTCAAATTCAAAATGGCCGATCCAAAATGGCGAACCATTTTTTTTATTAATTGGATTTGTTCGAAAACTGGCTCCCGTGAGCTTTTGGGGTCACCGATTNAGTTTCTGGGTTGCTAATTACGAAACTGAAGTCAGTTTTTCAAAATTCAAAATGGCCGATTCAAAATGGCAAACCATTTTTTTTATTGATTGGATTTGTTCGAAAACTGGCTCCCGTGAGCTTTTGGGGTCACCGATTACGTAAATTTTTTTATATTCAAAATGGCGGATCCAATGTGGCGATCAAATTAAAATAAAAATACTAAAATGAAAACGTGGATACTTAACGCTTTAAGCCTTGTCAAGGGTTGAAACTCGTTTCCAGTGGGTTTCTGAGCTTGCTGATTGCGAATCTGATGTCAGAGTTTCAAAATTCAAAATGGTGGATCCATTATGACGACCAACTTAAAAAAAAAAATTATTGGATTTGTTTGAAACTCTTAACCGCCATTTTGAATTTTGAAAATCTGACAACAGATTCGTAATCATCAACCCCAGAAACCCACAGGAAACGAGTTTCAACCCTTGACAATGTTTAAAATGTCCAGTATCAACATTTTAATGTTGGTATTTTTTTAAAATTTGATCGCCATATTGGATCCGCCAATTTGAATTAAGAAAAAATTGANCGGAAACGAGTTTCAACCCTTGACAATGTTTAAAATGTCCAGTATCAACATTTTAATGTTGGTATTTTTTTTTAAATTTGATCGCCATATTGGATCCGCCAATTTGAATTAAGAAAAAATTGACTTCAGATTCGTAATAGGCGACCCCAAACACTCTCGAGAGCCGGTTTTCGAACAAATCCAATCAATAAAAAATGGATCGCCATTTTGGATCGGCCGTTTTGAGTGTTGGTAAACTGACTTCAGATTCCTAATTAGCTCCCAGAAAGGGTTCCTTTCCATGACAACGCGTAAATCGTTCAGTATCAACGTTTTAATTTTACGAGTCTCTTTTCGAGAGCATATTTAGGGGCAATAGGCCCATTCTAACTACTAGGGATGGGTAGTGGGGGGTTGAAATTCGATTTTTTCTGAATTTTGAACATTGCCCAACCATTCGATTATTCGATTCGAAATTTGGTGGTGCAAATTCGATTTAATTCGAATTTTTTCGAATTTTCCAAAAAATTTTTTTATTGAAACTTCTTAATCGAGTTCGGAGATGTTTGCGTTAAATATTTAACACCAAGTCATAAAATCTGTATCGCTCGTTCAATTAAAAAAAAAATGAGGTGTCAAATTAAAACTTGTGCTTTGGGTCTGCAACATAGTTTTAGTTCTATGAAAAGGGTTGCCACAGGTTAGAACATCAAATTCAAATAATCGCTTTCGCAGATGTTTGCGTTAAATATTTAACACCAAGTCATAAAATCTGTATCTTTCCTTTGATTTTCAAAAAGGTGTCAAATTCCAATTATTTCATAAGTTAAATAAATTACCCCAATATGGGTATCAATCGAAATGGTTTTGAATAAAATTTATTTTTTAATTACATTTAGGAGGGGTGCCACCTATTTGAAAAGTCGAATTCAGTTAAAGAAGTGTTGTGCTTAAAATACTATGCAACAATTAAAATATTTTTGAGGTGCTTGTAGAGAGTGGCCACCTGTCTAAAAAGTTAAACTCAAATTATACTGTGGGACAGCCGAAACCAGCCCGGACTTTGTTAACATTTTCCGAAAGTATACCAATCCAGTAATAAAACACTCGGTGGATTTGCAAAAGTTAGCTCGTATTTTCATTTAATGGCCTAATAAAGTTTTCGTGTCTCGGCCTAAGTAGTTTTCAAAAAAGTGGAAAAAATAGTTAAAATAAATGTCTGAGCGAAATTAAAGTATGTCTTAAGATGATAAAATTTCATGGGAATATTTTCGTACAAATTTTAACCCATTAGTCCCCGCCTAAAAGACCCTTACTTCAAGAAATCCAGCAAAAAGCAAATTTGGAAAGTCGTTAGAGGATTGATATATTTACTAGGGGTCTTTTCAGGCAAAGGCTTTATGCCACCAACGCAAAAGCCTCTAAACATTTAAAATAAAAAAATCAACAAAAAAAAAAAAGTTTTTTGCAAAAAATTTCTTAAATTTGAGCTCGGAATAACAGTTCGTTCTTGGCAGAAATTTTTTGTCCCGATGCATCAGATCGAAAAATATGTATTTTTTTACTTGCGTCCCTAAGACAAATTTAGTCAGAAAGATGAAAGTTGAAGAGTTGATTTTTTTTGGAAATAAAGATGAGATTCGATTTTTTCTAGAAAAATTCGATTTTTGGAGCTATAATTCGATTAAAATTCGAATATCGAAGCTACGAATATCGAATTTACCCATCCCTACTAACTACCCAAGACAGGTATGTAATTAAGGTAATGTACCCCAATAATACCAGAGTAATTATATGTAAAAACCACATTTTTAGCTGCATTTCATCATGTCACGAAAATAAAAAAATTGGGAACATCAGCGTTTTTATAAAAAACCGACTAGCGCGACCTCCAAAAAACTTTTTTTTTTTGTAAAAAAACACGCTTTTTGTATCAAAAACAACAATAATTTGAGGTAGCGTTTATGAATTTCTAAAAAAATAATTTTTTTTGAATCACTATATATTGTTGTTTTTAGCTTAAAAATTACTTGTTTCCTAAGCCGGTGAACTTTCCAGCCATGTAGAGTCCACCACGTACCAACAATCTGCGGTAATTAGGAGACTCCTCACCTCGACACACCACAACAAATAATTTTCTTCGTCTTCTTTTTCAATGGCGATATTCCATTTAATACACGAGTTTTACAAAGACAAACTTTTTATGAAATCACAAATTTAGCAATCACACTGCACCCATAATGCATCCGATTCGAAGAAAAACGCAAAGTTAATAGATTTAATAGATTTATTAAAATAAAGGCATAAACAAAGCTTAAAGTACAAAGTATATAAACTGGAACTAGCGAAGATAACTGTCAGTGGGAAAATTATGTAGTAAGCATGAATTAGGGTTGCAATAAGTAATAAGCATGACCAACATACATACATTTTTTAATTAGAATTAAAATTGCAAATGATTCAGAAATTTACTCTCCCTAACGCCGGGTTTTATATTGCCGCCAAAATGCTTTAGCTTTACCGCACAATCTACTCCAATATAACTCGAATAAGAATATTATGACACTCAATCCTATGCCCACACCGTATGCCATCAAAAGACATGTGAACTCATGCAGCGTAAGTATGTCGTGCTTCCGCGTCCTACTAAGATCTTTTAGATCGAGAATTTTAAATTCAACCATTGCTTGAAATGTCATATCATACCAGTGGGATATTATACCAGCTTCGCGTAATCGGAGATAAAAAATACTCAGTGGATAAATATAGATGGAATTTTCACTGACAGGTACACTCGCTATGGAGCCTTTTGTGTAATATAGGTCTTCGGACAGGCGAAATAATGGACGTGTGAAATACTCTTGACGCTGTTTATATATCGGCCATGCTTTTGTGGTCACAACGTAGGCATAACGTGCATCCATTTTATACAAATCGTCCATATATTCTTCCACGGTCCTTCGTACTTTAAATGCCTTTTTGTATTTGTTCCAAAATTCCTCCCCACGAAAGAATTTTACATAATCAATATACGCACTTCCAATTTGTATCTGTAGACCACGCTCAATTACTTGTGAAAATGTCTCAATAGGTCTCTCACTTGGTGGTACTGTTAGCCATTTCACCATATTTGTGGAAAATAAATTGGCCATGTAACCTCCTAACACAATGACTAGAACGAAAATAATGCTCCGACTCCAGAATTTGGTACGAAAGATTGTCAGAGGTTGGCAGAATAAACCGCGCATCAGGTCCATGTTCCAAGGAGCTATCACCAACAACAAAAGGGAGCGATCACAACGTAAAGCCCTGCGTTCCATTTTTTCTTGTAGGGCATATAAAAAGCAAAGCAACCAAATAATGCCGAAGAGTGCGGTTATAACGGTGGGACGGAAAACTTTGATGAAGAATTGATATGTTTCGTGCGGTGGTTCCACCGGCAACATAGTCACCCATTGAATAAATTCAACTGGGTATATAAAGTTATGTAAATTCTTTTCCATTTGCGGGGTTCTTAAAGTTGAACCCACATCGATAGTACCGTCGAGCAATGCTTGACGAATATTTGCTATCTTTACATTTTCTTTAGTAGACTCATTAAAAATATTTGAAATTTGAAGAGTGAAGTTATATTTTTCAGCGAATGTTGCTATAAAACAAGCAACGTATCCGGCTATGCGAGCAGCACCGTTCTTGTCTTTACGCGCCATTGAAGTTGGTGGAATTTGATCCAGCAGGGTTCGTAATGCCTTTCCGCCTGCATTAGCCAACCGATTCGGATAGATGGGTGTGTCGAAGCGCATATCACGAGTTTCCAATTCGAACACCGGAAATTGGTTGAAGGAATGATAGATGTGTGTGGCAGCGAAATCGCGATGTATCAGCGCAACATTAAGAAATTTCAATTGCTCGCAGTTTTGGAAAAATTTCACAATATCCGATTTGACAGAAGATACGAGATCCCGGTTGTGTATAGCCAAAATGCGTCTGGTGCGAATATGCAGTAGATCCTCAGCAAATTTCAGCAGAAAATCCTTATCGGTGAGATCCTTCATGCACACTATAGCCAAGATGTAGCTATTGCCTGTTCCACGCACATAAACCGGATGGTTCCTATCCAACTGCAGCAATGGCAGCTCGAAATTCGATGGCAACTGCTCATCCACACAATCGGCTGGATGATTCCTCAACAAAAAGTATCCAACAAACGGACTCTCCGTTTGCATACGCCGAAACAGGTTCCTCAGTCCTCTGGTGAAATCGGAAGTATTTGGCTGCATAGCGAAGAAGCGATCATAATCGCTGTTTGGACTAGCCGCCGATAAACCTGAACTCAAGAATATTAAAAAGAGCAAAGTCCGAAGATACATGGCTCCGCAGTTACTTCAAATTGGTTTGATTAGGTTTGATTCTGTTTTGCTTTTATACCAAATTTTAGTACTGTCAGTGGTCTTTGTGGGCCGCAATAGCCATGATGTGACATTTCTTAATAGCTTAGACCGTTTCTAGTTAGTGTTACTTAATCTATGCCAAAACAAGCGTTGTAATTAAAAGTTCTGCTTTTGGAAATACTCTGTCTACTTTTTCGTTTGCATATATGAATGCATGTATGTACATTAGACTGGACCACTCTGTAGAATTTATGGAGAATTTCGAATATTAAAAAAATTAAAACAACCAGAGCAAATCTTTTTGATTTGAGAATATCAAGCAACCTTGATTGTCCGTTGTAACAAAGCATTAAACTGTACTTAAATTTTGTTGTTTTGCGAGCATATTTGCAAGCAATGTTTTAGTGCCTACCTAGGTACTTAAAATGAATTTTTTCTTGCTTATTTTCTTCGATTATAAGTGACCTTTGGGTCAAGATGCAGGGATCGTATTTTCAGAGACAGTATTCGAGAGTTCTAGCTTTAGTTTAAGCCTAAGTGGAAGGTTTTCCTTCGTTGATAGAGCTTCTCAAATATGTGTTATAATGTATAAAGAATGTGATATAATAACAAATAAACAGTTTTTATAAAATGCTTGCAATACATTGTCGCTCGCCTCCCCGACTAATAGCCATGATGTGGCATGTTTTTATTGGCGTGCCTAATTAGTGTTATCTAGTCTATGTAAAGCCTAACTGTGTAATATAAAATTCGGCTTTTTACATTACCTTGCCTACTTAACTGTTTGAATATGTATATTTCTAATTGGGTTATGATTTTCACAACTAATTATTTTCTTGAAATAGCGGCCGCTGTAGTCGTGTGGTTAGAGGTGTGTACTACCACTCCGTTCCACCAAGGTTCGATACCTGATCAAAGCATTATCCCAAAAAATACAGAAAAGTTCGCAGGCAATGGAAATCCTCCGAGTGTATTTCTGCCATGAAAGAGCTTCTAATAAAATTCATTTGCCGTTCGGAGGCGGCGTAAAACTGTAGGTCACTCCCCTTTGTGTGGCAACATCAAAGCGCCCACCACAAATCGGACGACAAGTCCGGCCAAACACTTGGAAAAATTGTAAGCGCCAAAGTATTCTTATAAATATTATTGTTACTTATTATTTCCTAAAATGGAAATTGTTAAAAAGGAACAATTTCACGGGGAGCCACAACCCTAAACATCTGCCGATTTGAGGTGAACATTCTTTTACAATAGATACTCTGCGAGTAGCTGCCTAACAAGGCGGCGTGTGCGAAACGGCAATTATTTTAATTTTTTGAAGTGAATACGCAGAACTTTTTCTACTTAATTTCTTGATTTTGTCTATAATTCTAAGCTACAATTCTATTAATTTATATGTAGGTATATATGCCGTCTCGCATTACGTCAAATGAACAATGCTTAGAGAGTTTTGCTTCCAAGATGTCGGTGCGATAAAAATCATATACTGTACTGACTCGTGTCGAGTGGAAGAAATTGTGTGTATGTTTGTGGTCTCGCCTTCCTTGTATAGGCCTAATAGTGGGTTGTAACGCTAACTGAAGAGTGGCTTTATTAGCGCTGCTCAACTTGCACACACGCGACAACCCCAAATGTCGAGTCGTAGGTATTCAATCGTTGTGATTATCACCCTGTAGTTCTCGTGGTGACACTTGGAAACACCCTGGCGGCTAATTCGAGCAGCAACCCTCCCGCCATATTACCATTACTCATGTTTCCCTTCGAGCCTTAACCCCGAAAATCTTTCCCCACCCTCTTTCTTTTCTTTGAGAATGTACGAAAATTATTCCGGACTTCCATAAGTCAGTATGGTGCTGGCCCCGAAAAGAGCCAACACAAGGTGTCTGGGCTTGATATTTCACTGGATCGCCAATGACCGAAAGGAGCGAGCAACGATGCAGGTTGTCCTACTCGTAAATAACGAAAGCCTGGAGCGGAACTATGGCTTCGGAAAGATAAGCCTCAACGTCTCCAAAACTGACCCGAGGCCAGTGATGCCAACCGGGGGAGAATTCGACGATTTTGGTGAAATTTGAATTTCTCGGGGGAGTCGAGGGATGGCTTTAAATTTCGGGCGAATTCAATATATTTACAAATCATTTTTCTTAGAACATTCCTTTTGAGAATAAAATTAAAACTTGTAATAAAAATCTCTGATGCAACCGAGTGGATATTAAAGAAATTGCAGCCATGCATACATAGACACTCTATTCACGTGATGATTATATTTGACACTATCATTTCTCACTTCGTTTTCGACGCCAAGCCAACGTCTGGTAAAGTTTTGAGCAATTTAATAAGAGTAAGTATTTAAGTATATAAGTTAGGCGGTTTTGCAGAATGACGATACGCGGTTTGGTACTTTAAACGACATTACATTAATATTCAATAGATTTACTTTACAAAATATACTCAGAATTATTAGTGTTATATATTATTAAAAAATAAAAAATATTGCCAGTATTATCGCTTTATACTTACGGAGTTGCCTATACGCCGCTATGTCCGAATTTGGCATACCCGCCAAACTGATACGGCTATGTAAAATGATGTTGAGCAATACCACCAGCTCCGTCAGAATTGGGAAAGACCTCTTCCTGCCATTCGCCACCAAACGGGACTTCAGACAGGGTGACTTCTTTATTCTGATGTTGGAGAAGATAATAAGAGCTGCAGAAATGAATCGCTCAGGAACAATTTACTACAAGAGCATACAATTGGTGGCTTATGTCGATGACATTGATATCATCGGTATCAAAAAGTCTGTTCTGTTTTTTCCAAGTTTTATAAGGAAGCAAAGTGAATGGGCCTGGCGGTAAACGAGGACAAGACGAAGTATCTACTGTCAAAAAACCAACAGTCAGCACATTCACGCCTTGGCGCCCACGTCACTGTTGACAGTTAAAATTTCGAGAGAGTAGAGAATATCGTTTACTTGGTAACCGGCATTAACACCGATAATACTGTCAGCATGGAAATTCAACGCAGAGTCACTCTTGCCAACAAGTGAACCTTTGGACTGAGTAGGCAATTCAGGAGTAAAGTCCTCCCTCGACGTACGAAAACCACACTCTATAAATCACTAATCATGCCCATGCTGCCATATGACGCAGAAGCATGGACAATAACAACATACGATGAGGCGGCTCTTGGAGTATTCGAGAGAAAGATTTTGCGGAAGATTTACGGGCCTTTAAGCGTTGGCGACGGCGAGTACCGCAGACGTTGGAACGATGAGCTGTATAACCTTTACAACGACATGGACATAGTGCAGCGAATTAAAATACAGCGGCTCCGTTGGCTTGGTCATGTCGTTCGAATGGATACCGATGCTCCAGCTCTGAAAGCATTCCACTCGGAACCCGCTGGTGGTAGCAGAGGAAGACGAAGGCCCCCACTGAGATGGAAAGACCAGGTGGAGAAGGACTTGGCTTCACTTGGCATTTGCAATTGGCGCCAGTTGGCACAGAAAAGAAACGACTGGCGTGCGTTGTTGAACTCGGCCAAAATCGCTTAGGCGGTTGCAGCGCCAAATAAGAAGAAGAAGACGCCCATGCATGCAGATGTACATGTGTATGTATGTATTTACAGCTATTTTTAAAATTTTCAAAAATACCGACATACGCGAGGTAAGCATACTTCCAATCAGGAATGTTACGAATATTTGCATTCATGCGAATGATTTGCATCAAATGATACGAATGTTTTGCGAATACGAATGTGTACATGGGCAAAGATTCCACGCTAATATTGTTGAAATGGGTCTAAGTCTGTCTAACCAGGCTGCGGACAAAACCGGCTTTTAGCTTCAGGCGCTAAACGGTTAAGTAGTATATCAAGCAACATTGATGGGCCTTCAACAAGTATTGCTAAAAGTCTTATAAGCAACCTAGAAATAATTTTATATTCCTCCAGCAAAAGCGAAGGCTCGGTTATAGAACTGGAGACGACATCAAAAAATGTGAAATTAAAGCTCAATTGAAGGCCTGTCTTAAAGAAAAACGAGCTACTCTCAGTGAGCATCCTCTCGATTGGTGGAAAACTAAACTAAAATACGACGAATTGACAGATCTGGGGCTCTATTCTGTAACTGTGAGAAAATGTAGTATACACCGAGTGCAAAACTCACAACCAAAAACTCATCGACTAAAATCCAGTAAGTTTTTCGGAAGAGAAGTGTACACATTTTTGACAATTAAAACTCATTCTCACATATGCTGAATCGCAAAATGAGGAAGTGTACACAATTTTGACAGCTAAAACTCATTCTCACTCTTCCTGAATCGCAAAATGAAGAGTGCACACAATTTTCAGTGTACATTTGAAAACTCACAGTTACAGAATAGAGCCCCTGGCCAGCGTCCCAAGTGCATGGTTGCCAATTTGGCTCAAACCGTGCCATTTTCGGCCCCTTTTTATTTCAAATGGCTCTTAATTTTTCAATACCCGACAAAGTGCCAAAATGGCGCTTTTGTAAAAAAAATAGAATTTCAATACATTTTTGCGTGTAGTTACTTCTTTTTCTCAACTAAAATTTTCTAATTTATAAAGGCTATTCAACTGTGTTATCTTATTTTATCATTGCACTTTTGTTTTGAAAATGTGGTTCTTATTTTATTGCTAAATGGGAATGATTAAAAAGAATGACACAATTTTTGGCACTTTTGTTTTTCTATTTGGCACATTTTGGCACTTTTTCATCATCAATATGGCACCTCATAGCTAAGGATAGCTGGCAGCCCTGTCCAAGTGGGCAATTGTTTAGTGCAGGGGGCCTTATATACGAGTCTCAAAGAAATCGCCTTATGGGAGAAAAGGCAGAAAAATTACTGTTTTTGAAATATAATATGCCACTCTCGAATTTTGACTACTATATTAATGGTGATTTCGTTTCTACCAAAAAATGTCGCCTTTCGATTGCCCCTTTCTGTTTTCTCCCACGATTCTAAATTAAAGGCAGAGGGTGAGAAAATTTTGCGTTCGTTTCTTAAAATGTCACTTGTTCGCCTTACAGGAGACAAGTCGCATTCTCTGCCCTGTGAAACTTTGTCAGGGAAGATGGCTGCCCTGAAAATCAGATGGTTGTTAAAAACGACAATATTATGAAATGCGTGAGCTAGCAAACGAAAAGAAGGCAAAAACATGCCCTTTTCCAGGGTTGAGTGTAACAACAAAAACATTTTGCACCGAGGAAGGGCAACATTTTTTGGCAGAAACGAAATCACCATAAAATACTGTACAGGTTAATCACTCGCTCAATGTTCTGATAATTTACACAATTTTTTAAGTAATAGAAACGACGGCTTAAGTTGATTATAGCCTTTTTAATGTAATTCCTAACATTCGCATTCCGAAAATTCGTATTTGCATTCGCGAATGTGAAAAATATGACATTCGAAACATTCCTAGTTCCAATATAATTTCGCTAATCCTCTAATGAAAATTGAACAAGAATTAAAATGCTAAAAGTTTTATTTAAGTACACAGCAAATTTGTGAGTAGTATATATGTTTTTTTTGATTTGATACGTTTGGATTTGGAGGAGATAGATATCCTTCGCATATACTTGATGGCTTAAGGCTGCGGCAACAGTGACCCGCTTCCAATAATGGCCAAGACAGCTGTTCGCTTTTTGTCCTCGCATTTGCCACAATATTTCACACACAACTATCTGAACTCGATTAAGAAGTTTCACTCAAAAAAAAAAAGAACTTACATATATTCATAAGTGTACGTTTACGTAAATACATACATACGAGTAATAGTGCCTATCCACACAGTTACAGACAAAATCAATAGATACCCACACATTCACTCTAACTAATTGAAGTAATGGCTATCTGACAAATTTTATCATATTTATTGTTATTATTGGATTTATTGTAACAGCCCAATACCTCTCGCATTGGGTGGTATTTGAATGTATGCTACTGCTTTACACACGCACAGGCAAATAAATTTACTTTGTTATTATTTCAGCAAAGTCATTTAACCATTTTTGGTTACATTCAAACAATTTTATTGAGCTTGAGGCCTTTTCTTATAGAAAAATTGGTTTGAAAAAAAATAATAATTTACATATATTTAGAAGTTATTTATGTATGTATATTTTTTTGGTTACTGTTAATATAAAAATAGTGATGATAATCATATACACTCCGCTCTAATTGAATAGGTACACATTTTTTCCTAAGATCTGAGCTTATATCTGGATTTTTGATCTCATATTGAAGTATGATTAATTTCAAGGAAGAGTGGTGCAGATGGATTTTGTTCCACATTTTGAATCGTTTGAGCCAAATTGGCATCCCTGCTCTCAATAACTTACAAATATAAAAATGTGAAATATCGGGGGCTTGAATTCACAAACACTAATTTGTGATTTTAGAAACCAACTGGGACTTATTACCTGTCGTTATATAAGGTAGCATTAAGATCACCGATGACATTTAAGCTTAGATGGTTTTTTATATCAGAATCTCATCTTTGTGAAAAGTGTGCAGATAGAGGGTATTATTGAATATAAGCCCTCGATGTTTAAAATATATACAAATTTTATTTCAACGTATACAAAAAATAATTCTACCTGCTTTACAGCACGGCCGCGGACGTGGAGTGCGCGCCGGTCGCGCGGTGTGGCGCGCTGACGCAGGCCGCCGCGAAGCTAAGCAAATTTAATGTTTCAAAGAGAAATAATGTCAATGGATTTTATTTCGTTTTTAAAAAGGTAATAATGTCAATTGATTTTATTTCGCACCAAGGTGGGAAATAAAGTCAATTGACCTTATTTCCGTTGATCTTATTACCTGTAACCTGATGACCTCGTAAAGGACTTTTTTATTTCCGTCTCGATTTTGTGTTCTGACTCAATTTTATGCTTTTTTCATGCGATGCCTCGAGACGGCTTTAGCTGTTAAAAACATTTGCATTTGCTTCTGATTTATTTCAAACAGATCGCCTGCAAAGTCCTGGATCCGTGCACTATAAATTTTATTCAGTTGAAAGTGCGCCTACTTAGCCCATTCTTACTCTGTTATAGTTCAAATTATCTTTTAAAATCTTAAAACGGTTTTAAGCAGGGACATAACAGTTATAAGTTTTATCGCAAAAACGTTGGTTCGTAATACTTATTAGATGAGAAATATTTTTTATTTCGTCGTTAAGAGTTATAAACCAACGTTAATTTTTTAGTTTGCCCGATAACTGTTAGTTATGCCGGAGAAATATTTTTTCCGTTGCCGGTAAGGGTCTTTTGCAAAGTTTACTTTTTAAGTTGCTTAGTAACGGTTATTTTCCAACGTTTATTTTTTATGTTGTCTGATAAACGTTGTAAGGTTAGGATAGCGGTGAATACGAAGAATAAGATCAAGATGATGAAAATAAAAGTCAGAGAGAGTGAAATAACTCTTATCGGCCAACGTAAAAATAAACGTCGGGTAATAACTGTCATCAAGCTATCAAGCGCTGTAAAAAAATAAACGTTGGGTTATAACTCTTTTCGGGGAAAGAAAAAATATTTTTGAACTAATAACTGTTAAGAAACACCGTTTTCACTAAATTTCAGAATTCGGTCAACGTTTTAAATTTGTTAGTTCGGGACATCAATTATTTTTGGTCGCTGGTTTTAAGTGCAATTTTAATAACTTCGCTAACACATAAGGAGACTATGCATCCCTGTGCCTATTCAAGTGAATCAAAATAATAAGCATAATTTTCGAGTAGCTTGATAAAAAGTGGAATAAAATCCATAGTAATCAAGGTGTTTTCTTCATTTTACCATTTTTATTCGAAATTAATCATTCTTCAAAATGGGANTTAATATACCCTTGTGCACAAGTGCGCTCGGGTATAAAAAAAAACAATAATCNATTAAAAAACTTCTCTGATGCCCATTAGTCCAGATATAAGCTTGGATCTTGAGGAAAGTATGTGTACCTATTCAAGTGAAGCGGGGTGTATTAAATAAAAAAAAACAATAATTTATCAGACAGCCTTACATCTCACATCTAGAGTAATATACATATATTTTGAAAGCTGTTTTTTCTCTGTTCGCAAAGTTGAGAACAGCTTTACTGATTTGTTGGAACCTCCCATATGAACCGAACTGTTCATACTGCATGTCTCTGGAATTATTCGTGGTGGAGTACAGGAACTTGGTATGGAGATAAATGAAATCAATCCAAATCCTTTCAAACGTACCCAAACACTTACCTATCATTGGATGTACATATGTATGTATATTAGGGCGGTCCTTAAAAAATTTAAATGAACGATTTTTTAAGTCTCATCCCCTCAATCGGTGATACCACGGTCACAGATATCACATGTCAATTGTGGTCCCGATTGGAAATGGTTAAGGCGTGGTAGCTGGCAAGAAAAATGTGATTAGTTTAACGGGATTTAAATACAACAAAAATGTCAAGCATATAAGGAAAACAAATACCCTCTCCACTTTTCGATTAAGAATTAACAATAGAGCAGTTTTTTCACTAAACAACACTACCCTGCAGGTCGCGTGTTTTATAACCGGCCTGGCTGAACTTGGATAAATAAATAGCCGAGTTTGTGAATATAAATATGTAGTTAAAACTTTAGCTGCCGATCATTTACGTTAATTATCAATTTATGTGATACACCCCACGTTAACCTCATTGGAAATTATGTCAAAAACTACCTTCAGTCTCGACTTAATTTTGACTATGAATTCGACCTATTATACTCTCAACAGTTTGTAATGAAAGTCTATTTTCCTTTTTACATTGGATAAATTTTAAATCTGAAAATATACGCTCTGCAGCGGCAGAGTATGCGGGTAGTAAAGTAAATGAAAAACGAATACAGTCAGCTCATTATACATAAATAGTTTGTTTTAAGCATTCTTCTTTAAGTTTTTTTGACACAAAAACGTTTCAGTATTTTCGATCAAATTTTAAAAGCTGCCAGTACCTAGATACAAATATGTATATTTTCTCTTTGTCACGTATCAAAATTTGTACTACGATGAAAATTTAAGTATCTCGCGAAATGACGGAAAAAATAAAGTATCTTTCGAAATTTCGAACAAACACGTATCACTTTTGAAGTATATGGTTCAAAACGGCAACACTGTTTATGACCCGACTTAGCTCATATTTGAGATATCTATTGGTAACGCTAAGGTCAATACCATTGTAAAAAGAGCCGCCAGGTGTCGCTGGAGTCGAGTTATTACTAAAAATCGTCAAGTGATAAGAAGTGCGTGGAATGTCCGACCACAATAAACTGCTGGACCACTGAGTATGTCGAGCTCCCGTGTGTTCCGATTGGCTGAATAGTTAGGGCTCCACCAGATAGAAAGTCTTTTCTGCGTCACAGGGATCCTTTGACTGACATTCAAGTCAACTCTGTGATTTTTGTCCGTTTTGTTTGCCGCAACGTTTTCATTGTGCCGTCTCGGCATCTTCTGTGCGTTTTGTCAGTCAAAAGCACCCCTGTGACGCAGAAAAGAATTTCTATCTGGCGGGGCCTTTATGCTTTGCCAATATTATTATTTGTGAGAGTTTCACTCGGAGACACCTGGATTCAGTTGTCTAAGGATCAATGCCAAATTACCACTGTTAAATCAGCCACCAGAATCATTGTGCTCATTGAAAAGATATTTAAAGTATTTCGTCTGAATAATTCTACGTAGTATACTGGATTTCTGTGGACCAACGATACTCACCCATTTAGAAATTGCCATCAAATTTACTATACAGTTTCAAGGACAGATTCATCATTGAGCCGGTTAATTGTTGCCGTCAGGGAGCGAATAGGAAAAATGTTAGACCAAAATGTTTCCTTAGAATAATTAGCTTTGGGTGGGGTGAAGTTCGCCGTCTCTGCTAGTAGTACAGTAAAGTGCATGTTTGAAGCAGTTAAGAATTTGAGTAGATTTTTAATATTTTTTGTTTCTGCTGGTCTCTTTAGAACATACTTATGCTTCAACTTCGGATGAACTTTATTCGTATTGGGAAGTTGATTACGATTTAAAAAGATTACCTGGCATTCTGGAAGAGTATAAATATAAACAAATCAGCAAATAAAATGCTCTCAAGACTGTCCCTAAACTGCTAGTTCGAATACTGATTCACATGTTTTTTTTTGTGTATGTATGTATGAACGCTTGCTCATATGTACATATGTACCAATGTATTGTGTAAATATTTTTGTATACTTAGATTGTTCATGTTCATGTTCAAAAGTCATGTGCTTCGCTCCGGTGCTGCGAACAACCAATACCGACACCAATTTGTAATGGCTCAAATGTTCTTGTTGAACAAATAAATTTGCAACCTTGTGGTTTACAATAACAACAAACAACTTTGTAAATTTTTTTCAGGAGGCATGACTAGGCGAATAAAGAAAGTAGCACTAAAGGAAAATGCAAAGGCAGCGTACATGTATGCACATTAGGGTGGTCCAAAAATGCATATGACAAAGCAAAATCGGAATTTTAATGCTCTCACCCCCTAGGAAAAAAACATTTTTCGTAGAAACAGTATAGAATTCTTGAAATACAATATTTTCCGAACAGAAAACTCTGTTTCTCTTCACGAGATTCCCAATAATAATACCTAGTTATTTATTTAACCATTTTTTCATAGTAACTATATTTTATAGGTCCGCCAAAAAACCTCAGAGAATGATAATGGCAGGAAATGCAATGGGGGGATAAATAATAAATATTTAGTTTTACCAAATAGTTAAATAAACAATTAGGTAATATTATTGAAAGTCTCTTGAAGAGAACCAGAGTTTTCCGATCGAAAAATATTGATTTTCCAGAATTCCATACCATTTCTACGAAAAGTTCTTTCTTTCCCAATATAAAATACATGGAAATTTTTAAGCGTNTGAAGAGAACCAGAGTTTTCCGATCGAAAAATATTGATTTTCCAGAATTCCATACCATTTCTACGAAAAGTTCTTTCTTTCCCAATATAAAATACATGGAATTCTTAAGCGCTTTGAGCGACCTCTAAATATTTTCTGATTTCAAAATAAAAAACAGGATTTTTTTTTGGATATAATGTACATACATTGGGGTGGTAAAAAAAGAAAAACGTGCGGGGAAAAAGTTTAAAATATTACCCTTCAGGCAAACGGTGACAATTTGCCACATAGTGTAAGTTAACAGGAGAAAAGAGTGCCACTACGGTGACCACTCTTGGTGATGCAGTGGCTATCAGTTCAGTTTTTGTTTACTTTCAGCATTCGTTAGCTCGTACGAAAAAAGCCGAATGGATCGGAGAATTACGACGGCAAAATAATTAAAACGCCGCCTTTATAATCACGCGGAGGGCATTAAAGATACCAGAGACGGAAAATAAACATTATTTTTTAAATTTTAACAAAAAAAATTAACAAGTTTTAATCGTCGTAAAACAGTTTTAACTATACTCACGTATTTGTGTTCGTAGTAATAAATTAAAAATAATAATAATTATTATTATTTGATTAATTAGAATATTTCAATTAAGAATAATGATCATTCACCGTNAAAGAGTGCCACTACGGTGACCACTCTTGGTGATGCAGTGGCTATCAGTTCAGTTTTTGTTTACTTTCAGCATTCGTTAGCTCGTACGAAAAAAGCCGAATGGATAGGAGAATTACGACGGCAAAATAATTAAAACGCCGCCTTTATAATCACGCGGAGGGCATTAAAGATACCAGAGACGGAAAATAAACATTATTTTTTAAATTTTAACAAAAAAAATTAACAAGTTTTAATCGTCGTAAAACAGTTTTAACTATACTCACGTATTTGTGTTCGTAGTAATAAATTAAAAATAATAATAATTATTATTATTTGATTAATTAGAATATTTCAATTAAGAATAATGATCATTCACGAAAACTCAAAAGCTATAGCAGCGTGATTTCCGTTGTATCCTTTTCAGAGGTTGCGACACCCTAATAAGAGGAATAAGTCGCAAAATTTTCACGACAAAATTTCAGTAAGTTGCGTCTGTATGGCCTTTTCAATTTCATAAATAATCATTGTTTTTAAGCGGAAAAATAAAAATCCTAAAATAATCATTATTTGTGATCGAAAAAAAAAAATCAAATAATAATAATTTCCGTTGAGCGAAAATATAAAAATCATAAAATAATGATTAAATGCTGATTTAAATTATTTTACTCATAATAATTACCGTCCCTGAATAATACACATTTTTCCGTACGTCTTTACTCTAGAAAACATGAGCCGGCGATCGAAAATTATAAGTTCGGCGTAATAAAACTTCTTGCTCGGCACATAGATGTGAAACAGCTGATTCACATGTGAAACGTTTATAGAAAAGAAAAATAAAAATCTTAAAATAATCATTATTTGTGATCGAAAAAATAAAAATCAAATAATAATAATTTCCGTTGAGCTTAATACTCGCATTGCCCAAAGTTCAAAGAAATATTTATTGTACCTTTATTAAAACTATTTCCGATAATTTTTTTCCAGATATAACGAATCATCAAAATACAATTATAATGGAAGCTTTGGCAGAACAAAATGTCCTAATTAATAGGCTTATTTTCCAACGTGACATCCAATTTCGAAATAAAAAGCGATAATGAACTTAAAGAGCTAGACCAAAAAATTGATGATTCTAACATTAAAAACTATGTATGTAAGTATTTGTAAAATTTTACATTAGTAATTTTTAAATTTATTTACCTATATACTTTTGTTTTTATTTTTATTTTAATAGGTAAATATAGTTAAGAAAATTATTTGTAATAATTTGGAGAAAAACATATGACCTACTATTGGAGCCTGAATTTCTTTATGAATATAATATTGACGGC
>NW_016168515.1:0-19136 GCF_001687245.7 Rhagoletis zephyria
AAAGCTCTGCGTACATTTTTAGTGCATAATTTCAAAAATGCCAAATTTTGAGTTGTGTCTCCTTGAGATCGTGTGCAATATAATGATTATTGGCTCTCTGATACATATGCATTTGTGTATGTTAACAGATTTGCGAAATGTATTTTGTTTTGATTGTAATCTTTTAATGTATTTTTTTTATCTATGGAAAATAAGAATAAGCCATGTATTCGATGAATTAGACGAGATGCGGTTTATAAAGAAAGTGTAAGTTTGATTTTGTAACAGCACATTATACCTACATAGCTAAAGATATAGCTTTTGGCCGAATATGCATTTGTAAAACTGCCGTTTTCCGTTATCGTAACACTATCTCCCACCAGGGTTTTATACTCTTACTAAAAAGTATGAAACAGTATTCTATGTCAGCTTGAACCGCTATGTTTAGTAATACTTTACAATTATTTTTCTCAAATGCCTTCAGAAACGTGCCAGTGCATTGCACATGCATAACAATATGTAAAATATGTACATACATACATACATACATAATTGCATATTCTTTGGGTATACTTATCCAATTTAATAAGAGATGCGGAAAAATTTTTTCTCAGAAGTAACCTTGTATACATATAATAATTGGGTGGTACAAAAATAAAAAATAAAAAATAAAAACAGTGTTTATGTACATACATAAGCATACATACATATCGTCGTTTAAATTACAAAACCGAGTATCAAGATAAGGCAAAACCGCGTATGTGAGGTCGCACTAATTTTACAGAAGAAAGTAAAAACTGTCTTATTTCAAAATGGCTCTCCCGTTTACTGAAATCCCATTTCAGGCTACTTTCACTATATTCAGTTTTGTACTTTAAACGACGACAATGGCCGCTGTGGCTGAGTTGCTAGAGGTGCATACTACAACTCCGGAGGACCTGGTCCGAGAAACATCTAAATTAGAAAAGAAATTAAACAGGGGGTCCCATAGGGTAGTGTCCTTTCCCCCCGCTTCTTTTGAATTATTACATCTCGAAGCTCTCCTTCAACCACCAAAGGGAGTCTCTATTGCCTCTTATGCTGACGAAATGGAATTAATGACTTTGGCTAGAAATTAAACGGCTACCTCCCGAACCTTCTCGCTTCTTCACTGCAAGGACGAGACGTGCGGCCTTATGCTAAATATCGTCATCGTCAGTAAAAGTGACGATAGGGCCATCGCCAGCCATGTTACTGATACGCTTACGTTCGTCGACGATGACGATATTCAGCATAGCGAGAGAGTTTGTATCGGGAGACACGCACTACCATAGCAAAATTTCGCTCTGGATACTGGACCACGCTAAGCTCGTACCTGAGCAGAATAAACGCAGATTTGCCCTACAAGTGCCCGGCATGCGGAGTCACGTCTTCGCATACCGCCAAAATTCCGCTCAACCAACGCCCCTGTTCCTGTGGACCAACCCAGTCGGAGTTGCGCAATACCTGGGACTCCCGTTAGTTGAACTTAACGACAATGTTTGAGAAACGAACCGATTTAGGAAGGTCGACCACGCTTCTCTGATCGAAGATACATCCTCGCTTCCAATCAGCACGAAGCGCTTACTCCGTATCGGGGCGGCAGACAGGCATCGGAGATAACACCTCCCAACATCGGATAATTAAACAAGGTGTTCCAAAATGTCGCGTACTGTCACCAATCCTGTTTAACTGTCTCTCCTCCGTCGCCCAAGAATAGCCTCATTCACCGATGATTTATTTCGGCAACAAGCGATCTTTCATGCATATTTTTGAGCACTCAACTCTCAGACATCTCCCACGACGTCCACTGCAACTATATTCATAACATGGTTAGTGTAAAAAAAGAACTCGGAGACCGACTTTTGACTAAAACTACAGCGTTTAGCAACAAGCTACGAGGTAGGAACAAGGTTGTCATGTCGCTAGACGGTAGCATTTGGGAAGGTTAGATAGTAGCCACATACTAAGCCTTCGACTGGTCTGTATAAGCCACGGCGCTACCGTATGGACCACATAAACCTGTCAAAACGCCGCTGCCCGAACCGTCATTGGATGCATCCTTATGTCACTTCAGGACCACCTTCTCTCAAAAGCGAAATGGCTCGAGGTAAAAAACAACACGCGTCTGTAAAAGCCAACTTTTTGTTGGGCTCTCAGAAGCCACACACCCTCAACCATACGTAAACTAAAAGGCAGAATTCTCCCACCACCGTGTTAAAAGGCATCTCATTCAATTGGAAGGGAATACGTATCCCAGAGCTTTTAATGAAATTGAAGAAATGTACCAACTGATAGTTTCGTGTCATTCCCTTCGAGGTTTGCCATTGCTAGTCAGGGGAAAATCACCCAGCCCGAAACATACCGAGGGGTAGTAAGCAGCTCTAACACCTCGGTCATGGCTGAAACCTAAATACTTCATACTCACCAATCGTTTTGCTGGGCGATCGGTTCTTTCGCCAGTACAAAATCCATGCGGTTAATGGAATCCAGCCGGTATCGTTACAACAGGGAAGAATGTTTATATTGCTCAATCTTATGGTCATCGTATGTAGTTCAAAATGGGCTACACCTAGCGTTTAAATTATGGGATTTCATCACGGGAATACTAAGATGGATGTACATCATGATAGTGAAAGCTATAGTAAAATATGGAGCGGTAATGGAAGAACTGCCCTATACCCGGTCACACAGTTAAGGGAGAAATGCGCACATGTCCGACTTTTGCTTTGAAGATAATTCTATAGCTGAAGCCTTTACATAGCAGGTGTCAAAACGACCTCTACTTAATTTCGACAAAGACAGTTTTGAGTGAAGTAAGGGCATATTATCTAGGAGCGTGGAGAAGTCAAGCTCTCACTTAACCCCAGCCCTATTTCCTAAAGATGTTATACCGCGGACAACTTCGCACGAGAGAAATTCTATATAGAACTGTGTGGAAAAGCAGCTCGAAAAGCCTCTGAAAATACGAGAGAACAACACTGGCGCCACTCAAAGCTTAAAGAAATTTAATTTTTTAATCAATATTCTTTTAATTTCTTTTAGTTTTTGGAAACTTATTTTCTTTTTTAGCCGACCTCAAAAAAAGGAGGAGGTTATCAGTTCGTGGGAATATTTTTGTATAAATGGAGAGTTGAGTCCCGTAAAAAGTCATTTTTACACATTGATGCTTCTGGCATACGGGCGACGATATATTTTTTTCTTTATTTAATAAAAAAATTTTCCTGATTGGCTCTTAATTTTCAGATTTTAATTGAATTCAACTTCTAAAATTATTTTATTAATTTCTCCTTTTTTAATTTAATTTTCTTTCAATTATTAGTTTTTGTTTTTATTTTTTTTTTAAATAAATTAAAATTTTTTTATTTTCGTTGAATTATTAGAAACTAATTTTATATTTTTACCTTTTTTCTAATTTAATTTTCTTTCAATTTTTAAATTTTACTGCAGTTCTCAAGAAAAATCGTAAGAAATATTTTTCATTATTTCTGTTGCTTGACAATGTACTTCGTTGCTGTTGCCGTAAACTTCCTTGAATAAGTAAATATACGAGCATTTTTTCTTGAGAGCTGCGACTGATTTAAGGAATTTTGATAGCAGAAAATTTCTTTTCCATTTCGTGTGCGCCATTTTTTATGAATTATTTTTTCTTCAGAGCTGCAGACAACCTTTTTAAAAGAATTAATTTTTTAAATTTAGTTTAATTTTTAGGAATTTTATCTATATTTTGACCCCATTTTTATTTAATTTTTTCTATTTTTAACTTAAATTTCATATTTTTTTGTTTAAAAAGAAAAATATTTTTATTTTATTGTAATAAATCTTTAGAAAATTGTTTCATTATAACCTTCCTTCACTAATTAAATTTTTATATATTATGTATTTTTCCGTTTTTAATTAGATTTTCTTCAAATTTTTAGATTTCATTGTTTTAAATATTTAATACTTTTTGAATTGCATTTAGTTTTAACTCTAAGTTTATTTGTTCGTTTTTTAATTTACTTTATTTTTCCTGTGCTAATTTAGTTTTCTTTTAATTTTTTGATTTTATAAATTAAAAAAAAACATTATCTTTTAAATTAAATTTTTAGGAAACTTAAATATATTTATATTTTATTTAATATTTTCTTTTCTTACTGTAATTTTCTGTAAATTTTGAGATTTCATTGTTTAAAATAGAAAATAAAAAAAAAATTATTTTATTTTTTCTTTTTTAATCATTATTTTTTTAATTTGCTTTTCTTACAAATTTTAGTTTTTATTGTTTTAAAAAGAAAAAATATACATTTTTTTATTAAATTTTTAGAAAACTTATAGCTTAAAGACAACAGAATACCACCAGGAACTATTCGCTAGTATATTTTTCAATTAGTATGTCTAAAGACAGAAAAGAGCCTTCAAAATAGTTGCCAGTATTAACAATTGACTTACGATTTTAGTCTTTCGAATGAATGTGGCGAGTTGAAAAACAGTTGCCGGAACCACCTTGTAAACCACGTGCTTTGTTACTTTTAAGGAGAACAGTGTTAAACTCAAAATTAATAATACACCAGCATTCATATCGACTTGAGCTACTTTAGCATATCGCCGAAGCTATGTATTTAGTGACCACAACTGTTTGAAATTGCTAACGTCGGCAGATTCTCCGACACTTCAACGAGCCAAGCCAAAACAATATTCAAAGCAGAATACTCAATTTGGTACAAAATTGCATTGAGAAGACAGTGAGAAAATGAAAAACAAAAAAAAAAAACAAATAATAATATTAAAATGAAAATTACGAAATGTACATATAAACATTGAGAACACATATCGCTCGAAATACATACTACTCGTAGCAGAAACATGCAATCGACCACAACACCAATTGTGAGTGCATTATAAAATCAATTAATCGCATTAAATCAGCATTGAGTTGACAAAAAACCGTCAAGCGCGTCGCCAGTAAATCGGGTAGATAAAACGAAAAAAAAAATCCATAAAAGAGCATACTCGTATAACGGATCGTAGTTTAGAATGCCACCATCCGCACACATATCCAACACCCACTTCTGGTTGTACACCGTGGGCCTGCTGCTGGTTTGGATTATCGTCATAACGACAGCAACGCCGCTCGACCAGAAAAAGTCGCTAACCAAGGCCAGAGTTTGGGGCAAAAACGAAGCACAGGAGCAGCGTTTGGAGAAGAGTTGTCAATCGCTTTGCGAACAATGCGGCTGCATGGGTTTCTACTGCGGCGAGGAATGCCTCTGTGAGTTCGATAAGCACAGCGCTTTTCATCGAGGTGGCCAAAAGCGCAACAGCACCAAAACACAACCGCCGCTCACAAATGCCGAATGCATTGCCACAATGCAGCAAGATGCACAAGTGCAAGCGCTACCATTCGAAGTGCTCATACAAGGATCGAGCGGCGAACGCTTCATGCGCACAGCTATGCAATTCGATATGGACGAAACGCGCGCGGCGGCCGCTCTAACAGCCATGCCTAGAAAACGTGCAACTATTTCCATTTATCGCCCATACACGCCCACGCAAAGCAACATGCTACTGCAGGCGAACGAAAGCAAGAAAGCACTCAAATCAGCTGCGATTCGTCCACGCCGCTCAACAGAGCATCTGGATTGGTTTAGTGACTTTGCGACTACTTTAGTACGTCCAGCGCCGCTGCGAAAAAGTGAGGCGAACAGCGCCAGCGCCAGCGCCAGCGGTGGCAACAAGAAACGCGAGACGCAACGCAATGAAGATGACAGTACGCGCGAGAAACCCGAATCGTGGTTTAGTGATCATCCCAATCGTCTGTTACGTCCAGCACCGCTCTTTCGGCGCCATCAGAAATCACAAAAACCGGCTATGGAAGTTGAAGAGAATGAGACTTCCGATTCGCAAGACGCTTCAATGGCACCCGTTGGAGAGGTAATCAAGAATACCATACGAAATATACAAGAATCGGATATAGGTGAAGGTCTACGTTCTGGCATCCGCGATGGCACCGAACTCTGGCAGAATACGTTTCAAGGCAGCAATTTAGAATTATTTCCAAAACGTTTCCGCAATGACTTCACCGAAGTATTCGATACGTGGCTAAAGAATCAACAAGCCACCGAGGCCAGCATAGAAGTGCCAGACGTGCCAACGCGTGCAACGCAACCCGTACTCTTGCCTTGGTTCCGACCTGTGCGTTTCTTGCAACGCGTGCATCAAGCGTTGAACTGAGGGGAGTGGTTTAGGAAGTACCGGTTAAACACTTATACATAACTGCATAGTTTAATTATAACTACATAAGTTTAGTATCTTAACTTTATTTAAGAAAATTTGCAGATATGTATGTATGGGTTTGTTTATTTTTGTCCTACATTTATCTATGTACATATATTTCATATAAAATAGTTACTTTTTTAATAAAACACTACCTCATAAATAAAATCTGGGGAAATATTTTCTTAAGTTTGTTTGTTTGAATTGTATGTAAAACGTTTAAGTCTATCCCCAGCTTGGTACAGTCATGATGACAACAAATTAAACAGTATTTTTTTCTTCTTCTTATTTAGCGCTGTGACCGCCCGAGCGACAGCATTTTAGGTTCTCTGATCACATATGTACTCGTATAGGTTTTTCCCAATCACAATTTGGCCCACACTGATATCATTTTTTTGTTGTTGTTGTAGCGTCACTACAAGCCCCGCCTATTTCGGTTTGTCCATCAATCGTTATCGTCAAGCTCAACTAACGGTAGGCCAAAGATGGTCAGTTTCGACATGGTCGATGTATGTATGCCTGGGCAGAGGCACCGCCTGACAAAGGGTCTGTTGGGGTGCTCGCATTTTTGGCATCCCACCAGAAACTGCTTGCTGAGCATTTTGTTATGATCCCTTACAGGAAGCATTTGGGTCTCGCTCTGCAGGTGTTGCTCAGGCGACATCAGAAGGCACCCTGTCCCTGTCCGAAGTATTGCGTTTTGATAAGTGTGTAGCTTGGTCCACTGAGTCCAACTAGTCCTCGACGACCAAACAGGTGCAGCATAGTTCAGAACCGGCCGGCCAATCGCCTTGTATGTTGCCAGCAACGTTTTTCGTCTTTGCTCTAAGTGCTGCCGGCAAGCGACTTGAGCACCCAATTCTGCATCTCCTTAGCTAAGTTGCACCAATTACATATAATTAGATAGACAGGTCCTTCTGCACTTGGTTCTTTCATTGTGTGGGTGTCTTTGCTTTCATTGTTCACCCATAGCTGCTGAATTGGCGTGCATTTTCATCGGAATATCGCCACTCATGCGTACGACATGTCCAAGCTATCGCAATTATTTGTCATTCCACCTTCTTCGGTACCAGTCGTCAACGTGAACGGTAGATCTCAAAAACTAGTTTTCTCGGCATCATTTACGCTTTTGTGCTATAAAATAGGGTGACAGGTAATAAGATCAACGGAAATAAGGTCAATTGACTTTATTTCCCACCCTAATGCGAAATAAAGTCAATTGACATTATTAACTTTGCAAAAGCAAAATAAAATCTATTGACATTATTGCTCTTTCAGTCATTAAATTTGCCACACCACGTCACACATACATAGCGTCAATGACTTTATTTCCAAATTTTTGTTGACTTTATTTCGCTTTTGAAAAGGTAATAATGTCAATTGACTTTATTTTGCACCAGGCTGGGAAATAAAGTCAATTGACCTTATTTCCGTTGATCTTGTTACCTGTCACCATGAAATAGTTCTATTCGCTATGTAAATGCCAGTAAGAATTAGTCAGTAATAAAATTCAGAGAAGAAGGTATCTTACTCTCCCAAAAAGAGAAACTTACAAAGTTTTGCGCGAACAGGAATTAGCAAACATTTGCATGCTTCACTGTCAAAAATTCAACCGTGTGCCACAATCCAGCTTGCAAATTCTTACTGGCAAAAATTTTCCCGGCACAAATTTGCAACTTCCCCTCCAAATAAAACGTCAAATTGTGCTCTCTCCTTGCAAAGTTTTACTGGGTTTTTGGCCAAACGAACACGATTTGGTAACAATGGGTATCAACTTGTACAAGTTTTTTTCATAGCGAGGCCCAAACCCTCCCAGTTAAGGATCATAACATCATTCCTGTTGGGTGCTACCTGCAGCTACTTCCCTGAAGCCGCTCTTCTTCCCATGCATACCAGAAGCTATGTATCTAGTGAACCTCAGGGACCAGGTTCATATATACGTATGTTATACCCCGACCAGAGGGACTAGAGGAAAGTCAATTAAGTCTCGGAATCTCGCCGAGAGACTCGCGATATCTTGACACAATTTTGTTCATATCTATCCTGCATAGTTGTCCGATCACATTGTGCCCTTAAAGGCGTCACATTTTTTCCCTGCAGCAACGGGAAATTCCTGGAGGTAGTAATTTTTTGTTTCGCATTCGTTGAAATCCAATTACTTCTTCAACGCATACAGCTGCTTGGGCACATTGTGTGGTTCCACTGCTCGCTAATGTCGGTTTGTTTAAGAGTGTTTCCGAGCGAATATTTAGTTGGGAAAGTCGATTACCGAAGATGCTGATATTGTCTGTTGAGATTGCAGCCTTTCGATGTTTGTATCTCGGATCGTACGGAGGGCTAAAACACTGAAAACGTGATTTTTGATGTGGAGCATCAATACACGCTTTTATATCCTTTTATTCTAGAACCGCTATTCTACCGCTGCCAACTACCAAGTTTCGGGCTGCGGGGAAATAGATTATCGGGGGTTTTTTCATCATATCATGGAATATTTACAGGAGTGGTCATCATTACCTAGCGTCGAAGGTCTCGCTAGCATTACAAGTTTAACACCGTGCTCTACAATGTCCAACAAAATCCCAAAGCCCAATTATTGAATTATCATACAAAAATTCTCGAAACGACGTTATTTAAATTTTTATTAAATTTTTATTTTATTTATTATATTTACTAAACATAACACTATAATACAAATTTATTATTACATTTCATAAATTACATTACAAATTTCGAAAATTTTACCAATTTCGAAAAAC
Source organism: Rhagoletis zephyria (assembly GCF_001687245.7). Lineage (NCBI taxonomy): Eukaryota > Metazoa > Arthropoda > Insecta > Diptera > Tephritidae > Rhagoletis > Rhagoletis zephyria. Next base: position 9,009 of record NW_016168515.1, read on the forward strand.
ATAATATTCTTTCGAACGTGTAAGCAAGACAGCGATATTGAGGATAGGCAAGGTATATAATTAGAGTTAAAAAAGGAGAGAAGAGGTTAAAAGAAAAAAAAATTGATACATATTAACGAATTAGCACAGCAAAAGTAAAGCTGAAATTTAGTTTATCGTTTTAATGTTTATCACAGTTTTGTATATACAAACAGGATGCGTTCAATAAATTTATAAACGAAGAAGTAGAATTACCAAGATTGAAGCATGGGGGCATAGAAGTGAATTAGAAAAGTAAGTAAAGCTCAAAAGTGATAGAAAATTTGAAGTGTTAAAAATAATTTCTTGAAACGGCAGTTTGTATTGGCAGTAAAGGTATTATAAAAATAATTATTTTATATTCACTACAAACTAAAAGCAAGGGACTTAAAAGTTAACACGTTCGAATGAAGCAATTTCCTTTCGTTTATATATATATATATATATTATTTAGCAGAAAAAAAACTATGCAAATTCGTTAACAATTTAAATTTGTTTTTGTAATTTGCCTCGATGTGCGTTTTGTGTAAATTAAATTTTTTGAGTATTTTTTTTTTTTTTTTGTTCGTAAATGCTCTAAATTTTCCACATTAACTTCTTGAAAGTGTGTATAGTAATTTTTTTTTAGTTTTAGTTTTAGATTGGCAGTTTCAGTTAAGCATTCTCAAAAATTTGAAAATTAACAACTACTCACTAAATAGCAAATACATATGTATATGTATGTAGGTATAGGTAAGAGCAAGAACAAAAATGCATTAACAAATTTTTCATAAATTTTAAAAATTTTTTTTTTACTTTCACTTTTGTGCAAAATTCGCGCCTTTTGTTCTAAGTTAGTAAATATTTCATAACAGCAAAGCAATTTAAGAATATATGTAGTTTTTAGGCAGGCGCTTCTGTCGGCGCGTGGCAACCCTCCACATTTTCGGGCCAATCGCAGACATTTTCTTGTGGATTGAAAACTAAGTTGGCAGGACATGGCATATGATGTTTGCGTTCACCTTCACACATGTAGTAGTGAGTGCAGTCACTCCAATCTTTGTGATAGCTAATGTGACCATCTTCCTCCTCGCAGGTGACTTCGTGAGCTAGAGCGTACAGAAAGCCATTAATTAATTAATTACCCCACTTACACTTTTAAACAATTTCACTTACGATCTTTTGTGGTGTAGGCGCCGCGTGGCCCATGCGACTCATAGGGACCGTCATACTCCAATTCCACTTTATATTCTTTCAATTCGTCACTCAAGGCATTCAAAAGCGGATACTTGCCTGCGCCGCAGCGGCCAGAGAAGTCATCCATATCGGTAGACCAAACCATAATGCCACCGAAACCTTGTTCCTTCAGCCACTCCATCTGTAAAGCAGTTCAATATTGTTAGTTTTGATTAAAAAACAAAAACAACACAAAAACACTCCCCCACTTCGTACTCACCTTCGTCTTCAGCGAACGTTCATCGTCGAAGCCCACCCACTGATTGCCACGATAGGCGAATGGCACCTGCTGTTCAGAGTCCCATACGAGCGTTGTATTTTCCGCCGCCAAGAATGAACACACCTCATAGTAGCTCAAGAAGCCAGCCTCATTCGTAAATTTACCCGGTTTGCCGCCACCGGACGCTGGTGCGCCTATATCGAATTGTGTCTCATTGACCAACTCAAATGAACGTCCATAAGTCGGCATGCCGATGAGCAACTTCTCCTTGGGCGCACCTTGTTTCACCCATTCGCGTGCGCTAAAGTCCACAGTCAGCTTCTTTTGGTAGCCCGTTGTCGCCTCCAAGGGGAAGAGCGGTGAATTGTGTCCAACAGTGCGTTCCCATTGGCCGTGGAAGTCGTAGGTCATTACATTAATAAAATCGAGATATTTCGAGATTTCAGGCACATCATAACCGGCAGCGATTGCTTCGAACGAAGCTGGCACTGCAGCGGTCAAGAGTAGACGCGGTAGACCGGTTGATTTCGCTTCACCCTCGAAAGCAATACGCAACTCGCGCAACAGATTCACATAGGCAGCACGATCTTCAGCACCACGTGGATACTCCCAGTCTACATCGAGTCCATTGAATTTGTAGTCGCGTAGGAATTCAATGGCTTCATAAACAAACTGATTCATTCGGAAGACATTCGAAGTGAGCTCTTTGAATGGCTTCGAACCGAAAGCCCAGCCGCCGATGGCCAACAGAACTTGTAAATCGGGGTTCTCTTCGCGCAGTGCGATGACTTGCTCGTAGTTTTCGGGATCATCGTCTGTTGCCTCGCTTAGCTTGTGATCTTTGAGTGTGGCGAAGGCGTAAACTACGTGCGTGCAAAGTTTAGGATCAATGTTTGAGGGCAAAAATTTGCCAGCGCCTGGTCGCTTGGCAGACCAACTTGTTAGATAGCAGAAAACTTGCGCCGGGCGTGCTGTAGGTGGTAGTGAAGATAAGCATGTATGCGGTTTAAAGACTTGAAACACAAAAATTTGTATGAAAACTTACTATTTTGCTCCTTGGCGAGCAATCCCGACTTGATGCGTTGCTTCTTCGCCGGCTTGCGCACCTTGCTGAGCACTTCCTCAACATCAATCTTGATTGGCTCTGGTTTATCCTCCTTAAAAGTTCCAACGAGTTCACATAAAGTTCACTGCATTTTATTTCAACCAAATAATTACCTCGTCTAAGTCCTCGTATGTAACCGCAACCGCAGTCCAATTAACATCCTTGGCCTCTTTACCGCGCGAAATACCCAATAACTCTTCGCGCATAGCGCCAATCAATGGATATTTGACTTTTCCGCCGCATACCTCACCCTTGAAATCATCCATATCCACCGTCCAGACCATAGCACCACCGAAGCCGTTCGATTTGATCCAATGCATTTTGTTGCGTATAGCGCGCTCATCATCAAAGCCGACCCACTGAAAGAAAAGCAAATACCCAAGTGTTAAATCGCTTTAAAAATTATTTCTTAACGCAAACTTTACCTGATCACCATCGACCATGTAGGGCACTTTCATTTCATCATCCCAGACGTAGACAGCGCCATTCAGTAGCAACTCACAGATTTCATAATAGGCCAGGAAACCACTTTCCTTGGTGTACACACCCTCGCGGCCGCCGCCAGTTGCAGGTGCATTTGGGCCATGTTTATCGGTATGAGTCAAGGTAAATGAACGTCCATATGTTGGCATACCTTCGGAGGCAAAATGTAAAATTATAATATAAAAGGTGCGAATTATCGCCATGCCATAACTTACCAATCACGAGTTTCTCCTTTGGTGCACCCATTTTAACCCACATGGCAGCCGCATTGTCCACAGACAATTGTTTACGCCATTCCGAATCTGTAGAGGGTGCATACAACGGCGCATTGTGGCCAGTCTCACGCTCCCACTTGCCATGGAAATCGTACGCCATCAAGTTTATGAAGTCCAAGTAACTAGCCACGGCGGGTACATCATATCCACCGCGTACATTATCGGGACCGACTGGCACGGCAGCGGAGAGCAGCAAACGTTGTTTCTTCAACTCTTGCGCCTCGGCTTCGAAAGCTTCACGCAATTCCTTCAACAACAGCACAAAGTTTTTCTTATCATCCGAACCTTTCGGGTACTCCCAATCCATATCCAAACCATCGAAGCCACGTTTACGCAAGAATGGTATGGCCGAGTAGATAAAGGTCTGACGAGCATAGCGTGTAGAGGACATATCCTTGAATTTTTGTGTGCCAAATGACCAACCGCCCAAAGCCAATAAGATCTAAGTGGTGGAACAAAATAGGGAGATATTACATGCTTGTTATGAAATTTTAAACTACGTTAATTCCGAACTTACCTTCAATTTCGGATTGACTTTCTTCAGTGCCATCATGCGATCATACAAACCGGGCACATTATCTTTGGTCTCATCATTTGACTCATAGGAGGTTAGTTTATTCTTCTTCAACCCAGCGAAGGCAAAAATGATATGCGTACACAAATCAGCGGGTATATCTTCTGGCATAAATTTGCCGATCTTCACGCGATACTGCGACCAATTTGTATAGTAGCAAACAATTTTCATGCCACCATCATCGGCTTTAGTCTTTTTACCCTTCAAAGTCGAACTGCTCGCTACTAAAGCGGTGCCAGCTGCGCCGGCTCCAATTGCGTTGCGTACCTTCGATTTTGAACGACCGCGTGCGCGTGACACTGTGGTCGTGGAGGAGGACGACGACGAGGAGGATGATTGTTGATCAACACGTTTTTCGATTTCATCAACTGGTGATTTTGTAGCACGTTTTGCAACAACAACACTGCTGCGTGAATCAGACACTGTAGAGGAGACGGATGTGGATGAGGGGCGTCGAAGGCGTCGGCGTGTTTTGGCTGAAAATTGAAAGAGATTATTCGATTAGCAGTTTGTTTAGATACAGATCAGTTTGAGTAGGTGTGGTATGGTGGTAAAATGTAAGCAACCATAGCAGTTCAAGATTAAAAATTGCCGCGATAGAGCGAGCTATAGATTTCTATTATGCATGAAAGTGGCTCACCGACTAAGCCCTCCAATATTGTGAAAGCGAGTTATTTAAGATTTTTCTTTAATATTATAGTCTGTCTGCAGATCAGCCATTATTTTCTTTGGACCAACCCAATCGAGTTATTATTGAAGATATCCAATCACGCTAAAGACCAACCCTTTTCTTGATATTGAAAATGAGGGGAAATAAAGCTGGATATTATGAGGAGCCGAGTCGATATAAGTACATATATACTAACATTCTGTAGGTTTCAGTCTCAATGGCCGACATTTTACTCATTAAAATAAATGAGAATCTTTTTAATGGTAATAAAGTCTGAAACCTTAAAGTTATCTACGAAATGAAATATAGACAGCAATCGAGTTTGCGTTTTAGAAACGGTCCGGATGTACTATAAGCGCTTATGCCTAAAACTTCTGCGGTCTTTTTTTGCACATGGAAGGCAAGAATGTCTTTGACTTCACAAGCACGCTTTGGACAGCGGCTTGACAATCATTGTAAATGAGCTAAAGTAATAAAGCGTAAAGGTTTAAAGAAATTCTGATGTAAGGGTCCAACAGTGGCAATAGCGTTTATTCACAAAGCGATACGTTTGCTACCAGGCATCTATCTGCTATCCCAGGATCGGTTCTAATCTGGGTTTAGAGCCCACTAAGTAAAACCGAATAAATGGAAATCCTCTACTCGGCTAGAGTCCCCGTAATACGGGGCCCGTATGCGTATGCATCTTAGTAGATTCTAGAATTTCCGATCCCTGAATAGGCTGGGTGCTTCTACTCGGTTGTTGAATGTTCTCTAAAGAGCAGGGGCTGATATACGAGCCACATAACAGACGCGTGCTGTAGCAAGGAAGCGTTAGGTAATAGATAGATATTTGTTCAGGTATACTCTGCGGCCAGGTGACCTACGACAGTCGGGTATACGTAATCGGAACGACCCGGATTTAAATTTGGCCCTTATTATGCCCTCTTGCTGCCTTAATCACCTCACTCAGTCCTAACTCCCTTAGGAAATCCAATAGGTGTAAAGGTTAGGTAATACAAATTTGCCTGTCCCTTTGGTTGCCAAGATAATGTACGAATTTATATCCTTAGTGGAAATACATTTTGCACTGAATTATATAGCTTTGTATAATTCCTCTCCAGCAGATGGGCTGTCAATGAAGATGTCTATTCGGAAATCCAGGTGTGGAAAAGACGTCAGCTGGTATAATTCGGTTATATGTTCAGCATCTTTTTAAAAGCCTTTCAAGAGCCGCGGTAGGCGTAGTTATAAGTGACCCTATGATAAAAAAAAGTGTCATGCCAGTCTTTTGTACTTTTTCCAACCGTCTGCCAACAGTTTAATTGTATACTGCCGTCCAGCATACTGGGATGCCAAAAGTTCTATTGGTCTTCAGATAGCTCAAAGTGATAGGCGAGTTATTGTAGCAATCATGTAAAAAAAATGTAAATTCGATGTTGAATTTGTAGTGGAAGTGATCTTTCACTAGTTACCAACAATTTTCAAGATAAGCACAATAGACGCTGCAGACGTTTATAGTCGCGAAACTTTAGAACTACAATTACAATTTAGAAGAACTTGATAAAGACCTTAGCCGCCGTAACCCAGTAGCTAGAAATTCTCAGAGCAGCGTCCAAAAAAAAATGTTTTTCTAACAGCAGTCTCCAAGCAATGACAAACCTTCGAGCGTATTTATGGCATCCAAAAGTTCGCCTTAAAAATCTAGGCACCTTTCAAAGTCGGCATAGAACTCTAGGGATCTATTTGTATGTTAACTTCAGACGCACATTACAAATTAGAGGTGAAGCTCAGCTAAACGCTTGGCGTCGAATATTTATTTACCTTAGAGCTCTTCGTTTTTTAGGGAAACTTTTTTGTATGGAACACTCTCAAAGAACAAAATCTACAGAGGCATTCGTGTAGCTGATCCTTATTTTGGATGAGATGGACCTTCACGCCAGCGTATATGGAAAATGTTAGAACGATGAGCTGTTTGAACTATACATCGATATTCATAATCACATTGCAGTGTATAAAGATGGGGCTTTTCATAATACCACTAACTAAATTCGAATGATCCAACTGTATTTTACACGTTGTCTGCAGATATTTTTAGGGACAGTCGTCCTCTACATTTAAAGGAACATTCTAATTGATACTAGGTAGCATAGCTTAAAACTATAGTTGACTTATTCTGTAGTCGATCAAAATCCTCTAGGAAGAACTTTTTGTCTCAACATAAATACATATGTAATACTTCCTTAATGTGTCTATCGGAGATAGACCCCTTTACCAGTAATATACCTACGTTAGAGAGATACTGGGGTAGATGTATGTATTTGTACTCATATAGGATTCAGTAGTGTACACCACATACATATACCTTCGGAGATGTACTAATGGGCCAGAAAGGAGCATTGAGAGAGTGCAAATTTGATCTCTTGCGGTCGATTCTACGTCATAAGATGAAACGAAATGTCGAAAAATCGTGCAAATGTAAAACTCATAATGAATATACATATGTACATAAGGGTGGTCCAAAATGCATGTGAAAAAGTAAAGGCAGAATTTTTATGCTCTCACCCCTATGATTTTTCTACACCGAAAAAATATACAATTTTTTTTTTTTTAAATCAAAAAATATTTAGAGGTCGCTCAAAGTGCTCAAAGTTATCCATGTTTTATATGGGTATAGAATTCTTGAAGATCAATATTTTTTCAATTGAAAATCTCTGTTTCTCTTCAAGTGAAAGGCCAATTGTTTATTTAACAATTTTTTTATAGCACGCAGAAATTGGAATGGGGGGACCAATGAAAAATTTTTTGGTATTAAAAAATGGCTAAAAAGGCAATTGGGTATTATTATTGGAAGTCTCCTGAACAGAACCAGAGTTTTCTGACCGATATTTTTTTCGATATAAAACAATCTTAAGGGTGAGCATTGCAATTTCGACTTTACTTTTTTTGGACCACCCGAATGTACATACATGCTTTATGGAGCAAAAATCAACAGTAAGGGGCATTCGAAAAGGCTCATAAAGCTTTTAGAGGAAGCTCTGATTGACGCTTTTAATTTAAGCCAGGAGTGACTATGAACTATCATTTGTTACTTAATAGAAGAGACCACGAATTTAATGGTTTCTCATTTCGTTGAATACTAACTTCCAAGTAAGCTGTTCAACGAGTTCTCGGGGCTTAAATTGTGCATACGCATGTCAGCCGCTGTATACCACATAAATACGTGGACTACTGTTTGACATAAGATATCACATAGACTGTCATTCTAAGAGGTTATATGTACATTTAAAAAATCCAATTAATTTTCGAAATTTCTAAGATTTAAGTACAAGATAATCGTTCGTAAAAAAATGTGCGTATGTGCTTCCACACTCTACCAGCCAACAGAAAAACGCCTCCAAATCATTAATCAACTTGAGAATGTCATTAATTGACACTGAGTACTACATTAGAGTAGATTTGTAGTGTCGAAATTGTAATTTATGAGATTGAAAGGCAATCAATTACGCATACATATATGCACATGTATGTATTTAAATTATTAATCGGATCAGCACAGATCAGTTGGCACTTTGACAAAATGCCACAGTCAAATAAATTCTCGAAAATTTGTTTCACTCGCATTAATTCTCTTTCAAAATCTCTAATTCCACCGTTTAGTGTTATTATCGTCGTCTAAATGATGAAATTCGCTCGTACATTTAAATTAAAACAAGAGTTATGAGCGTCACGTTTTGTTGATGCAAAATGATTGGGAATACAAAAAAATTGCAGCAAAAAAAAAACGGAAAATATTTTGCAGCTGCGGCAACTGCAAATTAAGTTAGCACAACTAGCAGTACGTACGTACATACATACAAACAACTAGTGGGTGTTTTTTTTTAGTTAAAGCAGTAAGGCAGTTAGGAGTACTAAAACAAAGCAGCCAAACTTCTAAACTCCACTAAATGCCTTTTAGCTACTTGCAACTGATAATGAATATTTCTTGAATCTCAGGCACGATTTCGTTGAAAAAAATAAACAGAAAATACAGTGAAACAAATATAATCTGCTAAGGCAAAAGAAGCCTCACAAGCCGACAAATGCAGCTGCACTAGCATCAACAACTACCCACAGAAATACTGACAATCGCATAAATTGCATTGTGAAGGCGAATAGTTAATTGCTTTTGATTTCCTAAACAGCGGCGGCTGCTAGTAAAAATCGGTCGATTGCTGCACGAAACAACAGACAATTGCCAGTTATTACCTAAACGTTTTTGATCTTTGTATTAAATAAATGGACGATTTCATTTTCTATTGATTCTTAATTATAATTGAAGATGATGCCTTTGAACTTTCAAGGAGATACATATGTACATAATTATTAACGCGAGCCATTCTGTTGCGGAAAAAGTGATTGTTTGAAGCTTACATATTTAGCTTTTGACACAAATGCCCAGTCAAAATGAGTCATATAAATATTAAAGATATCAGAAAGAGCTTCTAAATTTTTTATTTTTTTTGCCAGCGCAATTCATCTCCGTTAAAAGTGTCTGCTTAATAAGTTGGGGATCTTATCTAGCTGTTGTTAAAAAATCAGGCTCGCTCGATAAACTTCAGTTTTTCATATATCCGATTTTTTTTCTACGGCAAGGGTTTTTCGCTTGTTAATTACAGTAACCTTACTCTCGTCGTTGACAAAAGCGCCATAACTGACTTGCTTCATTTTTAACGCAGTAATAAAAACGCATCGTATCACGAGGTTCGAACACGCCAGAATTATGTAAGATCTTCCTGCAAATATTAAACGCGCCGACTAAGTAGGGGGCTACTGTGTATTTTCAAAAAAGGATTCTCACTTGGAGCGTATAGAAAGATGGCATAGTCTAGAACCTGAATCACAATTCTTTGGTCATATGTAAATATACAGAAATGGATCAAAATTAGATCTTAAGGTACGAAGTTGAGTGTATTCGCTAGAGAACAGCAATCAATGAAGCTGCATTAGCTGATCGATGCCTCTATTAAACTGCATGATCTTAAAGCACTTAAATGTAAAAACCCCACAACTGGCCATGTAGTATGGGTGCCAGGCAAAAGAACTATCAAGGAAAGGACACTCTTTCGCATACTGGTGCGAAATAGAGTTAATTGATATTATTACCTTTTCAAAAGCGAAATAAAATCCATTGCTATTATTGCCCTTTTCAACATTAAATTTACGTAGCTTCACGGCGGCTGCGTCTGCGCGCAAGGCAGCGCTGCGCTCGATCATTGTTAACGCTATTTGCATTTGAATGCGGAAATAGCATCATTTACTTTATTTCCAAATTTTTGTTGATTTTAGGGGAGCTATCTGTAAAAGGTGGGGTCGCGCCCAAACTAATTCATTAGCTCTAGGAAACCAGATTTAAGCCTGTACTGTTTCAAGGAGCCCTTGTCTGGTGGAACTCACTAGAAAAGTCTACACTTGTAAAACAGGAATTAGCGGAGCATTAAGAACCACAGCTAGACTGGCATTTAACATACATATGTTGAACACTGCGCCTGCGGATATTGTTTATTTATTTATTTATTTATTTATTTATTTATTTTTTACAGTCTGTTA
>NW_016168516.1:0-1673 GCF_001687245.7 Rhagoletis zephyria
CATTAGTGCACAAATTGTTACTTCATACTTAATAAGAAAACAATACAATCAGGTATAATTTTCAGTTTTTTTTTTATCCATTAGGGTATTATTTCGACCTCAAGTGATAGATTGACAGGTCCATATGGTGTAAAGTCTAAAAACGATCCACCGTTCACAAGTTGTGTATATATCAGAGACCCAAAATAATTACTATCCTAATATTTGAGATCAAAACGTCGCCTTGTCTTTGTGTAATTACTATTTAGGAGAAATATCCTTTTTCGTCTCGCGGGACGATTAATTTCAGAGGGAATATTAATAATTATTATATGGTATTTTTATATTTCTAGTCTCTCGGGACGTTTATTTCAAGACGAAAATTATTTACGTCTTCTCATAATAATTATGTGGGACATTTATTTTTTTTTTCATCCCGCGGGACTTTTATTTCCATATGGAAATGATTTACGTGTTCTCATAATAATTATTTTCTTTATTATTTAATTTTGCTTCTTATAATCGTTATGGTCTATGGTATATATTTATTGAATCCATTGGAGCCATAATAACTAATTTTTTTCATCAGAGAAAACTAAAACTTCTTGGTTGTCCTTCTTAGGGTTGTATGCACAACAGTATTCCAATTGCGATCTTTTGGGTGTTTTTGAAATTAGTACTCTACCTTTGGATGTCATTAACACCATCTGTTTCATAAATTTTTGTCCTGTATCACGGCAAAAAGAAACTGACCTCACAATGGACTTAATGTCACTCGTCTGCAGTCTTTTTGTTTTGGCTACATTTTGTTTTTATTTTATGCAGGGTTTCTACTACGGCTATATACTAATAATACGTATTTGTGTATTGCTTTTATTTGCGAAATCTTGTGCATAAAGTCCTGGATCCAGAACTTTCTCCAGCTGGTTGGCCAATATTCTGTATATGAAATTTGAAATGGTCCAACATTGCGTCGATAGCACCATTTTGATATGCTTTCTCTGGGATCTCTGATGTTATCTGCGGTTTTGATGTCGCTAATGTATCATGCCTTATACGTGCGAATGCTGGGCACTCACAAGGATACTGTAGGTCCGTTTCATTACTTTCTTCGAGATGCTGCTACCTCACGGTGAGTTAGACGGAAAGACCATTTTAACTACATTACCACGACAGCCGGTTCTACGTACCGGAATGACTCGGGGTTTTACTCGACCAAGGGCTGTTCCTTCGGCGATCTAACCCCGTTTAGGTCGGCGAAGTATCTCAGAAGTTGGTCGTCCATAGGGCTACACTTGCTACGTATTCTTCTGCTCAGGGCTGGCATCGGGTCAAACCCAGGGCCAGAATCCTACACCTGCTGTGTATGCCAGAGACGACTACACCACAACTCCACCTCAGTCAAGTGCAATTCTTATGAGGGGTGGAGTCACCTCAGAGTCGCCTGCTGCTGCTCAAACAGAGCAGCCTCCACGGCTAACCCTAGTCCACCTGAACAGCTCAACACAGACACCACAGCACCACAACACAACAACACAATAGACCACACCACCACCACGACAGACCACATAACAGACACAACCGCGCCACCACCCACACGCCGCCGCCAACAACTCGTGGTTCCTCCTACAATCTGCACGGTATGTCAGACCAGGATATTCCGTAATGTGACATCAGTCAAGTGCAACACCTGC
>NW_016168516.1:3174-11196 GCF_001687245.7 Rhagoletis zephyria
GCAAAACCTTTTATAAGGGAATTAGATAGATAAATAGTCAGCCCTATCGTCAATTTTATGTGAATAAATTGTTCCCATAATTTAACATGCAAAACAAAAAGAAATTGGGAAAAATTGTTTTTGTTTTGCTTTATAATTTTTGGGAATATTTGTTCACGTGAAATTCGCGATAGGGCCTAGTATGATGAGGTATGCACTGCGACCTAATGATCTATTGTGCGCTCTGCTGTTCACAATACTTCCTCCAAGCCTAGATCCCTTAGGAAGTTCCATAGCTTATTCGGGGATAGGGAATGTGCTCCAACGGTGGCCACATTGAGCCTAAACTCCTCTCACGTCTTCAGCTGACTGCATAGATGCCCTCTTGGTTTGTAGTGTCATGTAACTCTTGAATGTCCTCTTTTTATGCCCTCCCAGCAGGCTTTTCGCCTGACGCATTCCTACCGAACTATGCCTGTTCGAGTCCCTCATATTGCTCCTCTCACCCACTCCCAGGAAGGGCTCAGGGCCAACTGGAGTAATAGCTGCCGCCTCTCTTGCGAGACAGTCCGCCGCATCATTCCCTTCTATTCCCATATGGCCAGGCACCCACGCCAGTCTGATGTTATTGTGCCTACCAAGGGAGTTGAGCCTCTCTATGCACTCAAGGACCAGAGACGATGTGATTTCAAAAGATAAAAGGGCTTTGAGTGAAGCCTGACTGCCACTTAGAATTACAATTCTCTCATTACGGCATCCTCTGCTTATGATGGTCTCCGCACACAATTAGATGGCGTAGACTTCTGCTTGAAATTTGCTCGGGTATTACCCCACAGGAATGTAGATCCTGGGCCTGGGTCCATAGATTGCAGCCCCTATTCCTTCTGGGGTCTTCGAGACGTCTGTGTACCACTGCAGTGTACCATCCTAAAGGAGTCTCTCGAAGGAGGAGGTACTCCAGGTTGCTTCACTGCTTATTTTAGTTTTAAACCTTTTTTCAAAAACTATAGTTCTACATATTTCATCCCTCGGAAGCAGAGCTAGCGGGAGCGGGGACCCCGCTCTTCCATATCCCTCTCTAGCATAAATGAGTAGAGTTCTTTTGGCGAAGTGTTCTATGGTTGTATAAATGAGCTCGAGTTATAGGACCACTTCCAGCGCTGTCCTCGGACACGTGCGCATCGCTCCCGTTATGCATACACATGCCAGTGGTTGTAGCTTAGTGAGCGATTGTCTCACGGTAGCCAGAGTGGTTCTTGAAAATCAAGCCACCAAGGACTATATCGGTCGCATAGCCTTAGCGGCGGATACCTCAGAGAAGCTGGAGGAGTTCATCCACTACTACTGGCTCCAATGGGAGTGGCCTCTGGGAAGTGTGCCTCATGCTTGAAACACAATACCCGGCGAACGGCGAAGTTCGCCGAATTGGGCGATGCCGTCGTTCACCGTTCGCCCTGCTATTTCGCCTACTTTAACAGAATTAGAACGGTAGCGAAAACAGCTGATACCACTTCGTCGCACTTATAAGTTAGGTGACCATATTTCGAGAAACGAAACCATATTTAGAAATGATGAAATGCTAACAAATATAAATATAAGGCAAGGGGGAATTATTATAAATTATTTTATTTTAAACCAGATTTAACGAATCGATCACTATATTTTTCAACCATTAAAAATAATTCTTCTAAATCTTTGAAAGTAAAAAAGCATACGGCCACCTTTCGCTCGCCGGCATTGTGTTTCCACGGTCAAGCAGAGTGGTAGTCCTCTCTTCCAATCTTCTAATGTAGGTGCCGTCACTGCGTTTTTGCGCAAGTTTCGTTTCCACCATTCCTTTGGCTGGAACCTTGTGTAGCCTCGCAGCTGCTGGGGTATTCGAAATACCTTCACATAAGGTTCTAAAACTAGCTCTCTTCGCCTTCCCAATCTGCTTGCTGTAGATGGTTGGTTTAGCTGCATACTCATCCCAGCCTCCGGTGCGCTTGTCCTTGTTGAAAAGTTTGCGTGCCTCTTTCCGGAGCGCAGGGAGCTCCCTTGACCACCACGCGGTTTTGGTCGTCAATTTTGGTTTGGTCTAAGGGCAGCTATAGTTATAGTTGTTGTTGTTGTAGTGGCCATCATGTCCGTTGTAAGGAAGTTAAGGGAGTGTCAAAACTTTAATGTCACTAGTGAGCAAACCTTTAATTATTGAATCATGGTTTAGTGAAAGTTGAAACGACGATATTTGATACCAAACCCTAGTTTCTGACAATAAGAAATCGGCACCCTGAAATTGTGCATATGGGCCCTGTCACACGGTCAGTAATAATCACGATCTTTGGATCGCGATCCATATCGATGGATTGATGGATCGCGCACGAATGCTACATGCTCAGTCAGTATTTGCGTAATTTTTGTGCTGAACGCTTATTATGATGCAAGAAAATATTTTTATTTTGTATGAATAATTTGCAGATAATGCATTCCACAATTATTTTAAAATTTCCCATGTACATTAAAATTTTTTCAATTTGTTTTGAAAGGTTTTAAGCAGCGAGAACGAACGGATACGTTTTCGATGTTCGCATTATGAGAGTACAAGATGTACTGACGAAATGTACTATCCTTTTGTAAGTGCTACACGGTCAATATATATTGACAATATTGCGATCCGCGATCCAGATTTCAAAAATTTTAGAAATTTTGCGATATGGATCACGATCCATCAACACTGCATGCTACACCGTCAATAAATATAGCGATACTTGGATCACGTCAATAAATACTGACCGTGTGACAGTGCCCTATGGAAACTGTGCCTACGAAATAATGCAATGAAAAAACCCGAAATAAAGCATACACGCACAGTTTCGGTTTAAACGGAAATAATATCTAAATGCTCAGTTTCTATTTGCGCAATTTCGGTGACCCACTGCTTGAATTTTTCAGTCGCTTTAGTATACATAATGCATCAGTTTTAGCGTGTGTTAGGTTCGAGTCCCACGGCCAGTAGACTTTTTCTATTTCTTTTTCATTCTTTTTTTTTATAAGCTCTATATTTCTTTTACGTTGCTTTCAGTTAGTTGTTGACTTTTTAACAAAATTCATCTCTAAAAATTAAAATTAACTAATAGTAAAATAAGAGATGTGATATAAAATAAAGCAAATGAAAATAAAATAAAGTAAAATTAAATATATAAAAAAAAAAAATATTAAATAAATAAGTGGTTAATGCTTCTGACTTTGAACATCGATTACCCAGGTTCGATCCCTGCTGAAGTCTAGAAAAAGAAGTCTGATGAGGGGATGCGGTGATCTCCGAAATAGCTGCTATAACTTCTACCGCTTAGGCTTTGTTGCTTTTTAAATTTTTCCTAATAAACAATCGTCGTACAAAGCTCAGTGAAAATATTAAAAATAAAAATGTTAATAAGCCACAATAACATCGACAAATAAATAATAAAAACAAAAAATGTTTTGCAATCGCTCCAACCGAGGATCGAACCTGGCAGCTACAGGCTTGCAGCTCGCAATTCTCACCACTCGGCTACCGCGTACGCGAAACTCGACTGCTTCGTTTGCTCACTTGTACAAAAGACAACAACTGGCCGTTTTTACCAGTGTTGCCATCGAAAACTCCCCGGATCCGAGTTAAATTAAATTAAAAATTTCGTGCATTTGTTCGGCTGCTTATGCTCATTCTAAAGAGGAAAATGCATGAGTTAAAGCAAATTAAGGCTGGTTATGCAAATAATCGAGCCCGTTTGTCTACCGTATGAACTAGCTTGCATTGACACGAATCCAACCATGTTCCACAGTTCAGCTTGCAAATTGTTGCTGGAAATATGTTTGCAAGCAACAATTTGAAACTTTCTCTCCAACCGCACTGTAAAGCTCTACCCAGAATTGCAGCGAACGACGGTAAAGCGGTCGTCGGTACGTGCCAAAATTAAAACTCACAAAGGCATATGGAATGGCTCGTAATTGCGGCGGCAGCGTTTTGCCGACGTTTTTCGGTTGATTCAAATTTATTTCTATTTTTACCGCCCAGTGGAGACGGCACAATGTTGATTGAGTGTTGATTGTAGTAATTTTTATTATTTTCACAAGTTTGGCAACATTTTAATCCATTTTTACTTCCAGCAAATCTTCATAAACGCCCGTACCGAAAAATTATTTTATTTTAATGATAGTTTTCAAATCTGACGGAAGCCGTCGTCCGCTGTAATTATGGGTAGAGCTTAACTTTGCGATCTCAATTGCTTTGCAATGCAAACATTTTCCGCTCCCCAAACAGAACTTTCTTCAAAAAACATTTTTTAACGCTGCGGCATTGCTGCGTTATCACAATTGCGTTCTAATNGATCTCAATTGCCTTGCAATGCAAACATTTTCCGCTCCCCAAACAGAACTTTCTTCAAAAAACATTTTTTAACGCTGCGGCATTGCTGCGTTATCACAATTGCGTTCTAATATACATACTTATAAAAAATNTATGGAATGGCTCGTAATTGCGGCGGCAGCGTTTTGCCGACGTTTTTCGGTAAATTCAAATTTATTTCTATTTTTACCGCCCAGTGGAGACGGCACAATGTTGATTGAGTGTTGATTGTAGTAATTTTTATTATTTTCACAAGTTTGGCAACATTTTAATCCATTTTTACTTCCAGCAAATCTTCATAAACGCCCGTACCGAAAAATTATTTTATTTTAATGATAGTTTTCAAATCTGACGGAAGCCGTCGTCCGCTGTAATTATGGGTAGAGCTTAACTGATCTCAATTGCCTTGCAATGCAAACATTTTCCGCTCCCCAAACAGAACTTTCTTCAAAAAACATTTTTTAACGCTGCGGCATTGCTGCGTTATCACAATTGCGTTCTAATATACATACTTATAAAAAATTGGGCACATATACTTGGCTAGAAATTTTTTGTGAGCTGTTATGGAAGCATAAACGACATTATGTTATTGTAACTTATGCTGAAAGATACAAGGCTAATATCGTAAAGGAAAATTAATAAACATGATTTTGCATAAAAAAGATGTATTAAATAAGACGTTGAAATTTTGTAATAATATTTTAAATTTTTATTTTAAAAATTAGCTTAATCCTTTTTTCAAAAGATTTAAATTTTTTTGTTTTTGTATTTACTTTTCATTTGATGATTTTTGTTCTTCAAAGTTGTATCATGTTCTTTTAACTTCACCTCTTTTTAACATTTTTTCGATTTTTATTGTTGTTTGTAAAACATTTTCATCTCTTTTATAAAGTATTATGCATGTTTGTAGTTGGGGGTTTTTCCATTTTTCGTTAATTGCAAAGTGTATGGTTTTATGTTCAATGAATGAATTTATAACAGAAAAACGGAGAAAATAAAAATTAAACCTAGAGAAATAAGGTTTTTGAAGTTGGGCGCCACATAACGTTCCCAAATACTTTTGAGAAAGGCAAGGAAGAAAATGGAGCAACTTTTAATTGGTGGTTTTGTTTAATAGATGTACGTATTTATAATTTTTTGAAGTTTCCTAATAATTTCCGTTATTCCCTCTTCTCGCACATGTATGCTGCTGTACAAACCTTGTCGACATACGGCGACAGCAGATGCTTCCTTCTTCTGTTACTGCTTGAGCCTTTGTTAACAAGGAGAATGGCGAAGTTGTTTCAATTTGACTCCACAAAATTATAATGCGTGACTTGATTAGGCAAATTATAATGGCCTTCTATGCGAATTTTTGTATAGGATCTATAAAAGTTTAAACCTTTTCAAATTAGAATATGTACTATTTATATGATTGTATGTTGTAGATTTGATATTTTTCGCTTTCTTTTCTCGTTTTAACGCATTTGCAGAGCTCATAAACAGTAAAAAAAAAAAAAAATTAACATAGCAAATTTAAAAAGGAACAACATGTGGAAAAACTTGAACAGTGAATGCGAACGTAGTACTTCAGCTGATGATTGTTGTTTTAGTTTTCATTCTTGCTTGCTGCGCTGTTGTAAGAGGTGGTAATGATGATGTTGTTGTAGTTGCTGCTGTTGGCTTATGTAGCTTAGAAGTTATTCAAACATTTTTTATAACAAAAGTTCTTTTTACACTTGCTGCTAAGCACAGCAATCAATTCAACTCCTTGTCCTCTAAGTACTTGTATTCAAAAGTGAATCCCTCCTTTTTGCGTTGACTCCATTTCTCGTAATCAAAGTAGATGTACGTACCCTGCAAACAAAACATAATGGTTATGAATATTTTATTTAGGAGCTACAAATGCATGGGTCTCAATGACAGGAAAGAGGTTTAATAGCTAAATATAAAATGTGTATAGTAACTTTCCCAGTAAAAAATTGCAAGCTAGAGCGTAAAAGCCAAATGGAGCGTGAAATTGAGAAGAAGAGAAAACTAGCAGAAAAACTAGTAAAAACTTGCAAGTGAATAGTTGTTGCACTGTTTGGACATTTTGCTGTAAACATTTTACTATTTATAAATCAGTTTTGAACTCTTTGCTTTACACACANTTTAATAGCTAAATATAAAATGTGTATAGTAACTTTCCCAGTAAAAAGTTGCAAGCTAGAGCGTAAAAGCCAAATGGAGCGTGAAATTGAGAAGAAGAGAAAACTAGCAGAAAAACTAGTAAAAACTTGCAAGTGAATAGTTCTTGCACTGTTTTGACATTTTGCTGTAAAACAAAAAAAAACATTTTACTATTTATAAATCAGTTTTGAACTCTTTGCTTTACACACAAGCACTGGCACAGTCCAGTACATCAGTAATATTTTGATTTCCATTCATTTTACTTTTGTTTATGCTTAACCAATTTAATGGCGGCTTTCTTTTGCTAACTAATTTCTGTTAGTAAAAATTTCACTAGCAAGAATTTGCAGCTCTCCCGTGTTATTACGCTCTCGATTCAGTGCTCTCTTGCATATTTTTTGGGTTAATATACACTTTTACAGTAAAAATTTTCAGGTTCCAGTAAAAATTAGTACTATAGCAAATACTTTTTCAAATGTAAATACCTACATACATATGTATGTATTTTACATTAGTCCTAATTAATAATAATTACAAATTAATACAAAAACAGGCAGCATCCAAAAATTGAGAAAGCAATGTGACACTTCGAAGCAAGTGTGCAACCTTTACTTTATGGTGCCGGAAAAGTTTTAGCTCCCAACACGAAATATTCACCCTTATTGCGAGAGTCGTGTGGAATGCAAGTCGTTTTTCGAGAGTCGAATCGTGTCGACAATTTCACGGCATTGCCTAAAATTTCCACTCGACTAGTGTATTAAAATGGAAAAACTTGGCAGCACTGTATAATTTTCGACGATTTTGGTCGTTTACTTATTTCAGTACGACAGTAGACAATGCTACTGTTGACGAGTTGAGGCTGAATATGAACCGAAAGCATATCATTGCAATTTACTTGTTTTATCTTATATGCCATTCTTACTGCCTGCTATGTGACTATAACGTCACTAGACACGAATAAAGGCGCGAGCTCAAAAGTTGACGGCGANTGAGGCTGAATATGAACCGAAAGCATATTGCAATTTACTTTTTTTATCTTATATGCCATTCTTACTGCCTGCTATGTGACTGTAACGTCACTAGACACGAATAAAGGCGCGAGCTCAAAAGTTGACGGCGAAAAAAGACGCATAAAAAAACTTCAGCGTCAACGACTCTTAACATACTTCGCCAAAGTTTTTCATAAGCATCTTTTTTCGCAAATTTTTTCTACGCGCCTTTTTTCGCCGTCAAAACACTAGCGCACCTTTATTCGTGTGTAGCGACGATAAGTATTCACTAATTTTTACTTTCGCAGACGAGTTAACATTTTCGGGTTTCCTCTCATCCTCTTGGTTTGGGGTGCTGACTGATCATGATCAATGTGTTTATCGAATAGAACTATTAAATGAAAACTTACNCGACGATAAGTGTTCACTAATTTTTACTTTCGCAGACGAGTTAACATTTTCGGGTTTCCTCTCATCCTCTTGGTTTGGGGTGATCATGATCAATGTGTTTATCGAATAGAACTATTAAATGAAAACTTA
>NW_016168516.1:11296-19134 GCF_001687245.7 Rhagoletis zephyria
TGATCATGATCAATGTGTTTATCGAATAGAACTATTAAATGAAAACTTACCTGTTCGTAATCATCGTTAATAATTTTTGGTTCCTCATGCCTTTGGAACCACATCATGTACTTTGTGTGAAATCGCCAGCTTTGCTTTTTCAATGCTTTCGCTGCTAAATATTGCGCCTTCGAACCTTCCATATAATAGAAAACAAAGAAGAGCGTTTCGGTTGAGAGACGTTGATAAAATTCAACGGTATCGTATAGTGGAAGTTGTTGCTGTTTTTTGTGCATAAAAATAGAATTTCTAAATACAAATAAAACGGAATCATTGCACACATTTCCACTAACCTGAGGATAGTGCAGTGGTGTCGGCACTGGTGTTCGCGGCAGGTATATATTTAATCTCTCCGAATCAGCTGGGGTTGGGAGATGATAGTATGCGGCTTCCATCATTTTGAATTGCAATTGATGATCTTTATGTAAAGGCAATGTGCCAAGTGGAGCTACGCCCAATAATGGCGTTATATGAGCTTCATTTGTAGGATGTTGTTGTTGTTGCTGTTGTTGGTGTGTTTTGCTGCCCACTGGCGCATTAACAGCGCTATTACTAGATCCCGACTGTCCTACGGCTGTATTCGCCAAGCCCGGCAGTCCACTAGGCACTGCACTACCAACTGGGCCCGAGCCCGCTGTTGTCGGTCCATTGGTTGCTGCGGCTGCTGCAGCAAAGGCAACTGCTGCTGCAGCCAAGCCCCCCGCCTGTTGTTGTTGTTGCTGGTTGGCAGTTGTATCGTTTGAGAAATGCTGCAAGACCTGTTGTGATTGCTGTTGTTGCTGCCTGTTGTCAATGTGTTGACCAGGTCCTTGCGTCAATGAATTTGTATCGATTACCGATCGGTTAATGGCTTCCTGAGCCATCGTCTTTAATGAAATTGCATCCACAGCGTTATTATTGTTGTTATTAATGTTGGCTGCGGATACAGGCAAGCCATTCATATGCTTCGGTGAAAGCAGGCCCGGTGAGGCGCGTGTGCTATTGTTTGCCACACCAATAACTTGCTGTTGCTGTTGTTGCTGTGTTCCAATTACTTGTGAGAGGCCATTCGGAGAAATGCAATTTGCCAGATTATTGCTGCCGACGTTATTTACCACTACACCAGCGGCGGCGGCGGCGGAAGCGGCTGCTGCAGCGACAGCTGCGCTTCCTTGCTGAACCGCGTTCGCTAAACTATTGGATGTGTTGTTGTTGGAAGTGTTGCTATGCGCTGTGGAAATGTATCAAATCAGAAAAACGTTGATAAACTTATGTACATATCAGAGAAAAGAAAAAATCGAAAGCCATGTGCCGAGTGGAAAACGAACCGTTTTGCAAATGTGAGGAATTCGTTTGAAGATTGGACAACTGTTGTTGTTGTTGTTGCTGATGCTGTGCATTGGACCCAACGATAGACGCTACCGTTGGAGCCGCCATCGCATACGATGTCGCCGGATGCACAGGTCCATTTTCCAGATGTGCTGAAACGATATGTATATATATATAGGTATACATGTGTTTCAGAGTAAATAAACCATAAACCTATCCCAAAAGTTAAAATAATAAACAGATTTGTACACAATGCGTTTTAAGTGCATTTTCAGTGTAAAATACTGATTCATCAGCAAAATTCACGCCCAAAATGAAAAATTATCTTTTAAAATATGGCACTACTTATCATCTCACTGCACTTACATGTATTATTTTTCGCCACAGCCGCAAATGCAATCGTTGGCGTTGCTTGAATCACAGATTGGCCTTGAATGTTGTTACTGTTGCTGCTACCATTGTTAGACGCAACTGCGGCGGCTACCGTTGTCGCTCCGCCTGCTGCTGTCGTTATATTTGTGGCATTCAAACTAGGCGCCGGCGCATGCTGTTGCAATGCAGGACTGTGACCTGCGGCCATTGCGGCCGCTGCTGCGACGGTGGCTGCCATAGTAGGCGCGCCACTACCTAAGCTATTAACTGTGGCTGCAGTTGATGTTGGCGCTGCTTGTCCTGCCATGGCTGCTGCGACCACTGCCGCGGCCGTCGGTTGCTGCTGCTGTTGTTGATTCTTATTAGGCGTCGAACTTACAGCTTTGTTTGAAGACGCTAAAAAGAGAAAGTAGGAATAAACAAGTGTGTTAAATAGCATTAATGGTGTAACAAACTTTCTGTTGTCGAGCCACCAGGTTTTCCGCTGCTGTTCGCTGCACGCACGGCCGTTGGCTTAACAGGTTGCTAAAAGTGGCAATGAAAATAAAAATTATTACACACGTTGTGAAACGAATGAAATGTATACCACTCACTTTTGTTTTGCTATTAGAATTGCTGTCGTTTTTGTTCCTCTTATCGCTGGCCGTCGTGTCTGTGCTGCCGGTTGTTGCCGTCGCCGCTGCTGCTTCAGCTGCGTAGTTCATGCTGTTGCTGTTGCTGATATTACTTGGCTGTTGTTGTTGTTGCACCGCCGCCGACGCATTACTTATAGCTGTCAGCGCCGCAGTTCCTGCCGCCGGCGCTGCGGTCGCAGACTGTTGTTGTGTCTGTTGCTGCTGTTGGCCCACTGTAGGCGGTGGCGATTGCACAGGACTGCCACCCGATGTTATGCTGCTCGGCGAACCGCTCGTCTCATTGCTGTTGTTGCTGTCTGTAGTGGCTGATGATGGAATACCAAGTGAAACACCTTTAGTATAAAATTCAAATAACACCACCAATCCGATATTTATTCAACATCATTCAGACAACATTTGTTGTTGTTGATGTAGAACACGATCCACAGCGATTGAAACAAGTTCATCGAAATCATACGGTTCGATGTTTTGTGTATATTGTAATTAATATTATGATTTTTCAAGGATAACACGACATACATTTATTCGTTAGGTATTGTTGTTGTGAGATAACAATGCACACACAATTGGACGCAAACGGTTGCATTGCCGAAAGGTATTGTGTGGTTGTTGTGAGTTGTTAGATGGCCGATGGATGACGTTGTTGTTCAACAAATCAAATCATATTCATTCAACACATTTTACGGGATTATTTTATGTGGATATTGTGGTTTTTAATCACATTGAGAACATATATATGTTAAGCCGTTGATGTGGATGATATTCAGTTTAAAATATGAAAATAAAGGCAGAAACATACATATATAAGTATACGACTGCACTAAAAGCTTTACAAAGTGTAAATATGTATAACAATTATATTCATAAGAAAACCTACTTTGCATATGCACATACAACGTTGATCTTTGTATGTACGAAAACATCTTCTGCACAACAATGCAAATACATAATTATACCTCATAAAAAGTAATTCCTGCCCATTCACACTCAATCTCAATCGTACCCAACTCACCTGTGCCAGATAATTCAACATCGTCCAGGCCAATAATGTCATCGTAAAGAAATTCATTCTCTTCGAAATTCGGCTCTTGTGAGGACTCAATATAATATTCAACATCATCCTTGATCTTATTTACCTGAGTTAAAAATGTTGACTTTAGCCTCCGATTTCAATTGATAAGTTACTATATCATTTTCTTACCTGTTCCGCTTCAACGCCATCATTATCGAGCAATCTCAACAGTGTTTCTAGTTTCATAACATGGAATTTATTACGGTCCAATTTAACACGAAACTCATCCATTCGATCCTGTTTATCGCGATCGAGGCGTTTCTTTTTAGCCGCTAATAACGATTCAATCTCACTTTCGTATTGATCTATTTGTAATTGCAACGAACTAATTGAAGATGTTAACCAATTACGTGTCTCATCCTTAATGCGTTGAGCTGGATCCATTTTTTGTGCGGCACCAAGGCCTTCTTTCGAATATGCTTTTGTTTTTGTTTCGCGTTCTACGATCTTGAAACGCTCCATTTGCTGAAAGACATAATTTCATTTAATATGGAAAATACATATATATACATATATACATATATTTCCGTTTGTGTTAACCTCGTATCGGCAATAGAATCGTTCTAGAGTAAGTAGGAAACATTTTTTATTTTCTTCCAATAGGATAGAATAAACTAATTTTTTACTTAATACTTTTGGTTCTACTGGCAAAAAATGTAACGCTTTACCCGTTTTTTTTATAAGCGGTACCATTTTACAAAAAAAATGTAGATACTTAGTTAGCGCAGGGATGGGACGATGGTATATTCATTCAAAAAAAAGTCAGGATATTAGTTCCTACCGTTTCAATAAGACGCCTGTTCTCCAACAGCTGACTTTTATCTTTAATCTCTCCGGATGCAATCCACGATTTAATTTGATCGCGAAGCCTTTGTAGCTTCTTAATTTCCTTTTTAAGGTCTGCTTCATATTTCTCCTGAAAAGAATGGATAAGTCTTGTTTTTATACTTTTGCATTCGATACCTTACCTTCTGATTACTGTTGGTAGCATTATGCACTTTTTTCCATATATCCTCAAACGTTTCCACTCCTTCCGCAACTTTTTTCAGACATCTGTCTATTTCACCTAGAAAGAGCGAAATGATTCATGTATGTATAAATAATATTTTTTTTTTTATCAGCGAAATAACATGCAGATGCATTTGCAGCAAAAATATATATCGCGTTTAACGTGGCCAAAAGCCGCTGTCGCTTCATACGTACATTTTCCGCTAAATTTGCTTTCAAGATACAAACTGGACAACCTACTGCGAGGGTTGAAAAAATCACCTTACGTTTGTTTGTGTATGCATTGGGAGGTTGAGAATGGCGAGTGGGTGGCGTAATTAAAGCCTCCCTCAATATAAACACTACCATTCGGCGTTGGGGTAACAACTTTTTTNGCATTGGGAGGTTGAGAATGGCGAGTGGGTGGCGTAATTAAAGCCTCCCTCAATATAAACACTACCATTCGGCGTTGGGGTAAACAACTTTTTTCTATTACTGCGGTTGACTAAATCCAGTTGTCCATCGGCTTGCCGACGAGTAATTACTTTGCTATTTACCTACTACCTACCAGTATATTTATTCACATCGCTAATGAACGAATAGATAAACCCATTACTTTGTGCGTAGCATTATGCCAGCACACATTNTCTATTACTGCAGTTGACTAAATCCAGTTGTCCATCGGCTTGCCGACGAGTAATTACTTTGCTATATACCTACTACCAGTATATTTATTCACATCGCTAATGAACGAATAGATAAACCCATTACTTTGTGCGTAGCATTATGCCAGCACACATTTTTTTTTTTAATCAGTTGCAAATATTATACTTAATGAATAAATAAAAAAATGTGTATTTATGTACGGATATATCTAATACCTGGACTTATTATTAAAATGAAATGAAAATATACATACTATATAATTTTTAATTTTTGTCAAATGTGTTATATCACAAACAATTTTTGTCGCAATGTTGAATAAGAACTCATCTCATTGTAATCCATGCGCATGCACTATGCATTCATTCAACGGCACGCGTGGATAAATATTGTATCTTGGGTACGTGTAAATTTGTGTTTTTTTGTATGTGTTGTGTACTGTATTGTTATGACACCGTCATTGCATTGACCTAATTTTTTCTACATTGAAAGAGATGATAAGAACAGCTGCATTCTTGAAGAACTTAATGCGACATTTGATAGCCAAAAAATGTATTTGCTAAAGTTTCAAAACACCTTCATAATATTTCATTCATACAGATATTAAATAAAAGGGAATGTTTGATAGATACATATACATATTTTGAACAGATGCTTCTCCTATCAGCATACCGTAGCAGTATACATCTTTAAGGCTTTTTGCAATGGTCACTTCAATGGCATTTGTAGTCAAATAAGTGAAAACACGTCAAGCGGGACTTGAATGATTTTAAAACCCGTATTTACAGACCGATTTGGTTCATATTTAGAAAATATATAAACTACATGAAAATAAATAACTCCACTAAAAATTTTGCCGATAGGTGGCGCACCAGTCGAGATATTTGGCAAACCAGAATTTATGGTCCGATTTCGTTCATATTTAGGNGAATGATTTTAAAACCCGTATTTACAGACCGATTTGGTTCATATTTAGAACATATATAAACTACATGAAAATGAATAACTCCACTAAAAATTTTGCCGATAGGTGGCGCACCAGTCGAGATATTTGGCAAACCAGAATTTATGGTCCGATTTCGTTCATATTTAGGAAGCGTGCTTTAAAAATATTTTTTTTTTGTACTATTAACGTATTCTTTAGTTTATTGAATGTTTAATATTTTTATATGAATGTATAGCTGATTACTTACCAAACACCATAAAAACCCAAATTTCAGACTGTTTGCAAAAATTATGACTATACTGCAAAATTTTTTCATATACAAATTTTTCGAGCATCCTTGTTTGTCGAAAAATGCGTAACGCCGTCAACAAAAAAAAAAATTGCCAAAAATCAACGATAAGTCCTAGCTACTTCAAACGTGCACCTACAAGTAATTTTTAAGCAAAAACCAAATCTGACTTCAATTCTCATATAAAAATTCAGGAGTACGGTTAATTTTTTCATGATCCAATGATCGGATTAGTATGGGACCACCTCTGAGACACTACCTTTTCGATGCAAAAAGAATTATAGAAATCCGTTAGCGTGGTCCAAAGTTATGCGGTAACATACATGAATAAATAAAATAAAACAAATATTCCGACGATCTGATAACCTCCTGCTTTTTTGAAAGTCGGTTAAAAATTTAATGGGCACAAAGCTGCATACTAAAATTTTTTCTAAACAGGCTGCTTAAAAAGATAGACGTTTTGGTAATATTAAGTAACCAAAAATATTAAACATTAGAAACTAAGAAAAAATAGCCAAAAATTGCTAAAATGCCAGCGCTGGCCATGACTGATTTACACGTTGTTGTAGCCGCTACAACAACAGCAACACTGATTTATACGTTCCCACGACAGTCGGGTCTACGTAACCGGAACGACCCAGATTTATATTTGGCCAAAGACTGTCACTCCAGCAACACTCCTCAAAAACTCTTTAGGGAACTTGTATGCTGCTACAACAACAACAACTGATTTACACCAAAATAGAAATTCTGTCTGCCTGTTTCCGAAGCATAATGCTAACGTTATAGGCAAAGAGAAAATCACATTTAGGGGAGCTTCGTCTGCCTCGGAAGGCACGTACCACAATAGCCCATGACTCGAAACATCTTGGCGACAACGACTGAGAGATTAGCCGAGCTGGGCGGGGCTGTTGTAGCCGCTACACCAACAACATGGACAAATAGTATATTTAAAAACATATCGATGGTCCTCTACTAAGTGGCTCATGTCTCCAATCCGTGTATACACCGTACTAATTATTACGGATTATTAAAGTAAGTTATAATTTGTCATTTCTAAGTGGGTGTTGATATTATTTTTGTTCTTTAATAGCTTTGATGTATTTAAGAAAAAATAAGTTGTAATCTGGGTCAAAAAGGTATATATGTTGATAACTAGCTAGTGGCTTCCATTGTTGTGATAATAACAGATACGTATATGCGAAATCGGTCGGAAGAGTATATCGACGAAAAAAACCATGTTAGTCAGCGTTTAAAAATGTAGGTTTTGGGTATGAAATGTTGTCTTTCAGCTCCTAAACTGCTATTGTCTTTTGTATACATTCTATAAGTCAATCAATTAATATAATTTTAATAACGTCATTTATTCCGAACAAAAGTCTCTAGCGCTTACCCTTTTCTAATATAATGATATCTGGAACCAGAGTAATTTTTTGGTAACAAATATCAGCTCACATAATACATACATATGCTTTTATATGCTTCTAAAGCCTAACTATTAGAGATTATTGTGCTCACCTTGCAACT
>NW_016168517.1:0-19132 GCF_001687245.7 Rhagoletis zephyria
ATCCCATTTTCAGATACTTTGACGATCCGTTATCCCACTAAAGAGTATGGCATAAACGTACGTCTAGAAAAGTACCGAGAACTGTTGGGAAAGGGTTACGTTTTCGGCTTTTATTCTGAAAGTTTGTTCATAAAATTTGCCTTTGAATTTTCTTTCCTTCTGCACTTTACAAATGCTTTTTCATAGTTCGGAAAAAGGAAAAAAAATATATTTTACCTAATTCGGATACGAAAAATGAAAGAAAATTTAAGACATTTTCTCTACATTTCCGAACACGAAAAATTTACGATAAACCTACCCGAGCGACTCCTATCACCAGAGCTGCCGTTTAATATTTTTAAGAGCAGAAAAAAACGTAATTTTTTGGGAGTATTTTGACATTTTAGGGAGTAGACCCCAAATGTTGTAAAGATCATTTACATTTAACTTAAGGCCACTTATAGGTTTAAAAGAAGTAGAGTGAGATAGAAATTAGCAGCCTTCGGTATTCCAAGTCGTATTATTTGCAGTATCCAAGGACAGGGACAGCATGGTGGAAAATGGGTGGAGGGGCTTTGAACTAAATGCGCGCAAGTCATTGGACAGAATTTAAGGTACTTAGCTCTAAACTAGGCAATGCAGCTTAATAATGTTGGTAAATATAATAAACTTGTTTTACTTTAAATACTCCTAAATGACAGGTCTCACGGGATTTTCCGGTGATTAGGTTACAAAGGACTCAGGTCACGTACTTTTTAGCCAACCTGTATCAACACTCAGTAATGACTGGGGGCTTCTACATTAAGAAAATCGGGAGAAAATTTGAGAATTCCTAACTTTATTTGCCCGTCCTGTCTTGAACAAAATGAAACTACAGGCCCCTTTCGCAAGTACGGTATATGTAGTCGTAGTATAGCCAATGAGTATAGCTCCCCAATAAGCTTTTTAAACTTTCAGCGCTCTATTCAGCTATAAGTTGAGCGCCAAAAGCCACAACGCAACTTTATCAAAACGTGAAAGGAAAACTGTGTAAATCAGCGATTGTCGCAAAATAGTAGTGTAATCGCTCCTTGGGGAGTACGGGAGTATGAATGACCAAAGAATAGTAAAAAAAATACTCCCATAGTAGTGCTTTCGGCAGCACTGATGCTCACCATTTTTTGATGGAATAAATATTTCATTTAGAGATTTTTAGCCACAGAAATTTAGCACAGCATAGAATCTTAGTGCTTTTGAGTTTACTAATCATTATTAATGCGATCCGAATATACCTGTATATGAGTACATTTATAAAATATTTGAATATTCGTAGAATTTTAATATTCTTCTGACAAAATATTTTTTTTATTTTCACTTTTTTTCAACATGGTTTGATTAAAAATTAAATATTTCACACAAACAGGGCTGGAATTTTGAAATTCGTGCCCGTATTTTGTTTGCAAGGCACGGCCGAGTAATCATAGTCAATTTATGTACAGTAATCGAAAAAATTATAGCCGTACCAAATTTTGACAAGTTTTAAAATATTATTTTTGTTGTTATTTAATTTTGGTTAGTTTTTTGTAGTTCATTTTTTAACAACATCTGTATAAATACAAGTTTAAAGGCAGTGTCACACGATTGGGTTTCTTTCTTTCAAATCACGAAAATAATTTGTTGAAATTTNCAGCAAAACTGACCTCTGGTACCACGACATCCTTTGCGAAAACCGAAAGTAAAACAGGTGTAAAAGTTAATCGCGGCAGAACCCCCTTTCCAAAATCAGGCCTCCTGCCCCACGAAAACCTCGTCGATGGCGGGACTAGAGTATAATATCCCCACTACGCACATTAGGTCAAATGATTACTTTTTCTGTGCGAAATTAATAGCAGCTAAAATATTGCACTATTTTAATGTACAAAGGTGGCAAACGTTAAATCAAGTGTAAAGGCAGTAAGTAAAGTGTTAAACAGACTTGGCTTTCGTANATACACATTAGGTCAAATGATTACTTTTTCTGTGCGAAATTAATAGCAGCCAAAATATTGCACTATTTTAATGTACAAAGATGGCAAACGTTAAATCAAGTGTAAAGGCAGTAAGTAAAGTGTTAAACAGACTTGGCTTTCGTGAAACAGACTTTACTGCTTATATGTGTTTAGGTAGTACTAAAAAACGTTGTCCAATTAGCTTGGTTTTGACACAAGTTATTTTCTTACCATACTCAACTCAACCCCCTCCCCTTTAAAATAAGCCATATAATAAAAAAGGTATGGTCACATGTACATAAATGGTTTCTTCTAGCGATTAGTTATGGCATTATCGAAATTCCTAATTTAAAAATAGAAAAATATTTACTACATGTCTCGCAGATATGTCTTGAGCAGAGATTCCTAAAGCAGTTAGTCTTCATAAAACACTTCATTTTCACTTGAGGTTTCAGTATTTCCGAATTCTCCACCGATATTATTTATATTCACATTATAAATGCTGCTTTGTGACACATTTACCACAAATCGCCCGTAACTTCCTGAAAAGAATACGAATGTTTATGAAACTAATTTGCTAAAAGAATATTCAAAGGTCTATTTACTTTGAGTAAAAAAAAATCGAAATTTNAAAAGAATACGAATGTTTATGAAACTAATTTGCTAAAAGAATATTCAAAGCTCTATTTACTTTGAGTAAAAAAAAATCGAAATTTCAGTCCGTAAGTTCGCTCAAGGAATTGCCTTTTTGCGAAGGCGCGAGTGTATTTGTAACATAGCCTCGGCTACGCTAGAGGAGATGAAATGTAATCCAAATGAAGGCTGCTATTTTTTTCACTATTTATCACCATTAAAATGGATTATTTGTCACCAAAAAATGTTGGAGATAATTCTGGAGATAGCTTAAAATTCGGAAAAAGGTTAGCTGTCCTAATTTAGCACTTTAGCGATAACGAAAAGAACCTCATCACCAAGAAACGCTGTGTTTTCAGATCTAAATATTTTAGCATCCTTTCCAAATTGATTCCCATAATTTTCATATTTATTTGATAAATAATTGCAAAGAATACGCGTTTTTCTTCTAAGAGTATCATGGAACTTTCGCAAATATCAGCAGCACCAAATTTTTTTTCAACATGGTTGACAACCGAAAAAGGCTTTTCTTTTTCGAACATCCAATCAGCCAAACTTCAATCAACTTGCCTTTTGTGCTAGCATGATAACCCAGAAAAAACCGCTTTTCTTGAAAACGGCTAAAAACGGCAAGTTAAGTAAAATAAATTCAACTCATTACATCCTAATGTATCCATTTCCGATTCCATTTTGTTTGCCGAAAGTTAACAAAATTGTAAAAGCTTTCATAAAATCATAAATGGAAATAAATCAGAAAATGTTTGAGGCTATGCAAATAAGTCAGTTTTTTTTTTCAAACAAATGATAAAAAGTCACTTTTTTAAATTGGGACATAGGTTCTCACTTGGATATAGTTTTATTTCCCATTTATTATTCGAACTTAACAAAAACAATGCACTTGAAATTTACAAAATAAACCGGTTGCGCAAACAAGGTATCAATAACGTTTTGAAAGTGTAACTTTGGTTTATTGCTGTATAACGGTGTTTTTATTTTACAAAAACTAAGTGAAGTTTCTGTTATTTTGGAGTATTCCCTACAGAATGGCAACAAAAAATTATGTAAAACTGCATTTACGAAATTGGACTTTCGCACAGCCAAATGTATCATTTGCAATAGCACAATANGTGAATCAAATTTCTAGTTCCGTACTAGGTCTTTATCGCCAAAAAGGAACTTGTCCGATAGGAACTAGATCCCCTCCAGTCCAAAATCGGAGAAAAGTGGTACTTTTAAGAAACTAATTTTTTCAGTTTTTCCCACTACAAATCTATATCTAAAGTGACGAATTTAGAATTGGTTCGGAACTATAGAAAAAGGGATGCAGAACGAACTAGATCCCATTTGTCGAATTTAGAACTATTTCGGAACTATCGAATAAGGGATGCAGCGGGGGGCTTATTTACTTTACATAGATATGTGTTCGGCGGTTTTTTCGTTCAAATGCGCTTTCATTCTGCACTTCGCAGATGATATTTCATAATTTGGTAATGCAAAATAAAGCTTTGTGTTAACATATTAACATCTTGGGGCCGTCTGGAATCTAACCAATAACAGCGAGTACCTCTGCAAAGTCAGCATCAAAACTAATTTAATTGTCATCATTCAAACAAATTTAATTTCAAATTGAAAAAAACGTTTCTTTGAAAATAATGTAAAATCGCACACGACAGAACTGAAAGGTTGAAAAATCATGATACTTTTTTCTTTCGTCTGTCGATTTTAGAACTGGTTCGGAACTATAGAATTTAAAACTAGTTCGGAACTATCGAAAAAGGGATGCAGCGGGGGGCAATTGACACTTCCTAGGACATCGCCATGTTAAATTCGCCAGTTGCTTGCATGCAAAAGAGATTTATCGCGAACCAGTACTGGGTCTAAATGTACTAGAAGCGCCCCAGTTCTGAATTAGAGATTTTCCCCACAGGGTAAGAATTTAAAAATCTGTACAAATGTACCTATCGAGTGACACTGCCTTAAAAATGTATGCAATAAAAACAAAAAAATATGGCAAAAATAAAAAATAAAAAATAAAAAAAATAACAAAATTTCGTATTTTTTAATTAGGCTCTGAGTATGTAGTTTCTTAGCCCATTGAATTCTAGTAGAATAACGTACAAGTTTCAAATGTCTGAAAATTACGGTTGATTTTTTTAAATTTTTAAAAAATCTCGAAATTTGTACGAAAGTTTGTTGATCTTTTTTTTTTTAATTGCACGAAGTTAGAAACTTGGGCTTGCACGGGTTTTGTTTAAGAATATTTTTATAACAAAAAAAACAACCAAAATCAGGGTCAAAAGCCGTATATCGACGGGTTTTAGCACGCTGGTTGCGAACTTAAATCGCCGTGGCGACGGATGTCAGTTTTCAGATTTAAAAAATTTAAATTGTTGCGCGCTGCTTAAAAATTGAAGATAAAATTATGAAATTTAAGAAAAATATGATAAGAATAAAATAAATAAAACCCCAAAAAAAATGCAATCTGTAAAAGTAGAAAAAAGTGAAAAAATATCGAAAAATTTTATCTTAAATATTTGTTCTCATTAAAATCTTATTGTCCCAGATCTGTCCAAACCAGTTCGGTTATGTCAATAAAAAATGTCTTTAGTCTGTTATTATTTAACACTTTTTTCTCATTTTCTATTCAAATCACCTGACTGCCGACTTCATTTTGCACTTAGAAGTCAAAGTGGTTGATGACTGTTGTCAGCCCATACCATCTACCCAACCTGCTTAATGGTGACCCCACTCAAACTTTTCTCCTTCACATAAATATTGCAAACACATCGAATGTCACTGCTGACCCCCTTACAGCTACATAACGAAGATGATCGAATTTGTAATTATGCTTTCAATTTCCACATAAGGCCTGCGTTTTTCATCGTGGATACAATGAAGTAAGTGTAGCGTTAAGCATTGAATTTGTACAGAATTGAATGAAACACTCATTTGAGTGTATTTTACCATTCTGTGATGAACAGGATGGAAAGCCCAACGAGAAAAACACTTCCTCTTCCCTTAAATCTTGTAAACGAGGTTCCATACTGAAAATATTTTGAAGGTGGCTAAGAATAAGCGCAAGAATGTAGAAGTAGTCCCTACGGAGTTAATTAATAATAAAAAAAAAAAATGATTACAGCCGATTTAGGAGTTGAAATTTCACTACTTCATTTGGCAGGAAAAAAAAAAAAAAAACAGAAGAAACCCCCATCGGTCAAAGAAAATGAGTACTGTCGACGGTTTATAATAAAATGAAAATACTCCTCGCTTTTTCGCTGTCTAGATTGCACCCATTGTATTCGATTAAAGCTCTACCCAGAATTGCAGCGGTCGTCGGTTAACCGCTGTCAAAATTAAAACGCGCAAAGGCATATGGAACAGCTCATAATTGTAGCGGCAGCGTTTTTGCCCAAAATAATAAAATTTTTGAACAGCCTGAAAGCAGTTTCGTATTCTGCACAAATTTTCATGTCGGTAAACGATTTCAGAGGATAAATTTACCAATCTTAAAAAAAAAATATATAAAAGAAATACTTGCCATGTACACTTTGTTTGAATATGCCAAGTATGAAAATTAATGCCTGATAGATACATACATATCTACATACTTTCATAACGTGTTACAATTCTTAGAGGAAAATATTTTTGATTTTTACTTCCTTCAGTTAAATAACATTTAGATCACATTCCAAATTATTACGTTTATACGTACGTGTGTTATAAATCAAGCTCACCAGTATAAGTACTCACACTTTGAACTGGCAGTATTGGCCATGCCAGACATTCACGCGTCCACCTGAGGCACTGCCATAAAACGGCTGGACCATGTAAAAGAGCAACAACGCAATGTGACCAAGGTCCCTTTTTTATTGTTGCCATATTTCTCGCATCCACACTTGGATTGTTAGCGCTGAGGTATAAATCATTGTTTATACATACATACATATGTGAGCCATTCTTTTTTAAGTTGATTTTTTTTGTGGGTTCTATACATGAAACAAGCTAACGCGTGTTGGAGGAATTTGATACTTCTTTTTTTTCTTTGGAGATATGATCTGTCAAAGTTTTGCTTTTTTTCGTGACCTGACTAATCATGTACTTACTTAAATCGTTATATCTCGGGGTCTGCTGATCGTAGAGACTACATGCTAACGCCATTTTAAAGCTAAGAAACGGGTTTAACATTCCTATATATAAGTTGGTCAAGATTGTCCTAAAGCTAACTTAGCTATTAACAGTTGGACTTTTTGAAGTTGATTTGCATAGTGACGACCAGTAAATTAGGGATTGGGTGGTTCAAAAAAATGGGGGTTATTCAAGAACTTCATATATAACGATTTGAAGGAATACATTAATCAGAATCACAAAAAAATGCAAATTTTGACAGATCATATCTCCGAAGAAAAACGCGAAAAAAATTCCTGGAACACGTGTTAGCTTATTTCAAGAATAGAACCCATAAAACAAATTTGAAGCCAATCCAAAGTGAGACACCTAATTCGGTGTCCGATATGAAAAAGAATGTCTCATGTACATTGGAGTGGTCCAACAAAATTAAGTTGGAATTTGAATGCCGGCACCCCCTAGGATTGTTCTAAAAATATACCCCTATTTTTTATTTTGAAATCAAAAAATATTTAGGGGGTGCTCAAAGCGCTCAAAGTTTTCCATGTATTTTATATGGAGAAAAAACCATTTTTCGTAGGAATGGTATAAAACTCTTAAAAATCAATAGTTTTCAATCGGAAAACTGTGGTTCTCTTCAGGAGACTTCCAGTATTAATATCCAATTGTTTATTTAACCATTTTTTATGATTAAAGATTTTTCCATTGCATTTTCTAGGGGTTTTGGAGGACCTATAAAATATAGTTACTATGAAAAAATGGTTAAAGAGACAATTGCGTATTATTACTGGGAATCTCCTGAAGGTAAGAAAAGTTTTCCGATCGAAAACTGTTGATTTTCACGAATTCTACACTATTTCTACGAAAAGTTGTTTTTCCCCTATATAAAATACATGGAAAACTTTGAGCCCTTTGAGCACTCCCTATTTATATTTTTTTTTTTTTCAAAATAAAAAATTGGGGTATATTTTTTTTCGATATAGAACAATCCTAGGGGGTGGCAGCATTAAAAATCCGACCTTATTTGTTTTACATACATTTTTTGACCACTTTAATGTACATATTATACGCGATGTATGCCCTGCAGGGAAACCACGGACTAGTAAATCAATTTTATAGTTCCGTACTAGACCAAAAATTAACCAGCCCGATAGTAACTAGAGCCCCACCAGTCTCCATTAGAAATCTGTATCTAAGATGACGAATTTAGAACTGGTTCGGGACTATAGAAAAAGGAATGCAGAACGAACTAGATATTATCGGTCGAATTTAGGACTAGTTCGGAACTATCGAAAAGGAATGCAGCGGGGGCAATTCACACTTCCAAGGATATGCATGCAAAAGAGAGTGATCGCGAACTAGTACTGGGTCTCAATGTATTAGAAGCGCACCAGTTCAGAACTACAGGGTTTATACAGGTATGTATTTAATTTGCAGTTGGTAGATATTCGTGGGAACTCCTGTGGGCTCCGAAAATTATTCGCTCGATAAAACGTATACATTGGAAATATGAAGAAGTTAACATTTCTGCTAATCTCCTGGGGTAATTTATGTTTGCTGTCACTCCTACTTTTTTACCATAGTCGAAAAGCGCTGAGGTGGTCAAATGCGCAGAGCAAAAATNTTGGAAATATGAAGAAGTTAACATTTCTGCTAATCTCCTGGGGTAATTTATGTTTGCTGTCACTCCTACTTTTTTACCATAGTCGAAAAGCGCTGAGGTGATCAACTGCGCAGAGCAAAAAACGTTTGAATACATATGTATGTTTGTATGTATTGCACAGGTAATTAGTGTAACACTAAAACATGTTTTTCACTAAAAGATTAAAAAAATATATTTAGCACGAATCAATGATACTCGTATGTAAATACATATGTTGTTATGTGTGCAGCTTTCACCGGTGAGCTTTTGTCACTTCTCTGGTAAATCTATAACATCGTCACTATATAACTTCAGGGAATGCTGGCTAAAAATAATCGTACAGATTTTAATAAAATTCCAAATAGGGCGTTTTCGAACTGGCTACCGAGATAAGTCGATCTTCCACTCATAGTGCTTAAAAAAAAAAATTTTCAGCAATACAAAGCATTTTAGAACCAGGTTAAAACAAAAGTCTGAAAAAAACTCTGTTTTAGTTTGTTAGGACTCGGCAAGGATGCAATTTTTTATGACACCAAAGTGAAAATGATTTAAATAGCTTAAATGATTTTTAATTTTCGCACTCCGATAATGCGTTACAAATTCCCAAAAGAAAGTTTCCAAACAATTCTATAATGCTAATTAAAATAAGCCACCACTTTCGGTTACATAATTTCCTTTCATTGTTGTTTGTGCCACACTTTTCAAATCACCCATGCCACTTCAATAGCCCAGCCCCTCAGACAATCCCCTTCATTCTNTGTTAGGACTCGGCAAGGATGCAATTTTTTATGACACCAAAGTGAAAATGCTTTAAATAGCTTAAATGATTTTTAATTTTCGCACTCCGATAATGCCATACAAATTCCCAAAGGAAAGTTTAGAAACAATTCTATAATGCTAATTAAAATAAGCCACCACTTTCGGTTACATAATTTCCGCTCATTGTTGTTTATGCCACACTTTTCAAATCACCCATGCCACTTCAATAGCCCAGCCCCTCAGACAATCCCCTTCATTCTTAAACAATTAAATCAATGCAAACTCTAACACTAATGAAACTTTTGTCACATAAATATTTTGGGCAGTTGGCAGTTGGCAGTTGAATATTATGTTCATTAAGTTTAGGCTAACGCTCCTACGAGGAATTTAACTGATTTGAAACAAGAGCTATTTACAAATGGCCGGCGCCCAAATGGAATGTGGTCTCACTGCCAACGAAGCTTGTAGTATGTAGTTGAGTATTGCCGGTCCCTGGACAGAGCACCGGGCATGTATGCGTGACAATCGATATAACGAAATATACTGCTATGCCATACAGCATGAATTTCGGGCATTGTCCTTGACCATAATTATGACAACGAACACACCTTCGAACACACATAGTCATATGCGTACATACATACATATCTCAACAAAAGCGTGCCCGTTTGCCCAGAAGGTAATCAACAAACAAACTTAACAACCCACAGTCCATCTCAGTGGGCGCGTCCACCTAGTCGGTTGAGTGCTTGGTCGCTGGCTCGAATATTTTATTTTGTTGACCCATAACGGCCAGCCAACTAAGTTGTTAGCACAATTTGGTCACCAGCAGACGCACCCACTAGTTACATATCCATGGGATATACATACTAGGGATGTTTCGAATGTCATATTGTTCACGCTTTTCGAATTCGAATGCGAATTTTCGGAATGCGAATGTGCGAATGCGAATGTTAGGAATAACATTAAAAAAC
Source organism: Rhagoletis zephyria (assembly GCF_001687245.7). Lineage (NCBI taxonomy): Eukaryota > Metazoa > Arthropoda > Insecta > Diptera > Tephritidae > Rhagoletis > Rhagoletis zephyria. The sequence goes on from NW_016168517.1 coordinate 10,080, forward strand.
CTATACTCAACTTAAGTCATCATTTTTATTACTTAAAAATTTTGTAAATTATTAGAATATTGAACGAGTGCTTAACCTATACACTAAAACTATTTATAGGTTGCTTAAAAGACTTTTAGTAGTACTTGTTCAAGGCCCACCAATGTTAATTCATGTACTACTTAACCGTTTAGCGCCTGAAGCTATATGCCGGTTATTGTCCGCACCCTGGTTAGACAGACTTAGAGCCATTTTAACAATATTATAGTGCACTCTAGGCCCATGTACACATTCGCATTCGCAAAACATTTGTATTATTTGATGCGAATGCGAATGCGTAAAATAATGCGAATCATTCGCATAACGAATGCGAATGCAAAAATTCGCAACATCCCTGGTACATACATACAGTGGCGGTAAAAGTGGATGAATGGTGTTTCGTTTTAATATTTACAATGTTTTTCAAGCTAAAATTTTTTTGATATTTGATATTAAAAATATTGTTCAGGCTTTAACAAAAACCATATAAATCACTCTTTCAAACGTCATACAGAATTTATAAATATTTCACAAATTTTTATCTAAATTTCGAGCTTTTTAGCCAGATTTTTTTTTTTAATTTTTTAGGTATGCAGTTAACAGGATTATAAAATTTTTGTATAATTAGTGCAAGTTTTGAGGGGCTAAAAAATCGCATTGATTTTTAATATTTTTTTTTTTTGCCGACGGCATTTTCGGTTTTTTTTTCATATAAAAAGCGAAATTTACGAAAACGGGCATTGACTTTTTTTATTTTTTTGGCAAAAGGTCTTGCGCATATTCTTCCACATAAAATGCATGTGGAAAAAAATTCAAAATATTAAAAATCAATAATTAAATTTTATAATCCTGTAACTGCATACTGAATTTTTTATAAATTCTGTATAAAGTTCGAGAGTGTGATTTGTACGGTTTTCGTTAAAGCATGAACCATATTTTTATAAAAAAATTTCAAAAAAATGATAGCTTGAAAAACATTGTAAATATTATATACAAAATACCATTCATGCACTTTTGACCGCTACTGTATGTATTCATAGATGTAGGTGCATGACAAAAGTATCGTATGTATATACATTTACATATAATAAATTGTTTCCATCCTTTATATTTATTCATTTAAATTTGCTTGTGTGCACGAGTAAGTATTACACCGTGATATGTTTGTGTAAGAATTATGTATGTGTGTGCATGTGCGAAAAGCACGTGTTTATTGTTCGGGGACTCAACTTAAATTTGCCAGCTCATTCTTTACATACTTTTATACATACATATTTATTTAAATACATACAAAGGAAAGCACACAGTATGCAAATACCGATATAAAATCATATACGAGTACATACATGTAAAAGCACTGCCATGTCTGTGCTTAATTTCTGTCAGATTTAAAATGTGCCAATTCATTCATGTTGGCTTTTATATTAGCGTAACTTAACACTTATTAAAATACTTTGATGAATTACCTGTGCAATTTTCGATAAATATGCAACATTTGTAATACCTTTTCAACTGTTACAAATTTTTCCATAGGCATACTTGATGCGATGTACATATGTATGTATGTATGTATATGGCATGTTTCGCGGTGCGAGTAGAAAATTTTCATATCAGTAATTGAAAAGTGAATCCAATTCGATGGCCTGGAGCCATTTTATCCCACCTGGTAAACGGCCATCAATTTATCCTATCTTAAATGCCGGGCGATGAACTATCAGTGCTCCATGCGAGGGTAATTACTCAGCAAACTAAAAAGGCTGTTTTTTACTATAAAAACCATCACAAACTCAAATAGTGGTAGAATCATGGTGAAATGAACAGAAGGTGGCGCATTCCCAAAACCGTTACTTTGGTTTTGCCGACTTTGACAATTATGGCAATACGTAAACAAACTTTTTGTTTAGAAACAGGTGCAAACATATTGCAAACGTATTGTGTACTTTCGAGTGAAAAATCGAAGTAATTCGTGCGTTCTGAAGTAAAAAACGTTTTATTTGTAATAAAACCTTTATAAAAATGTCGTGTCGGTTGTTGAATTGCGGCAGCCGTAGGGGTAAAGCCCCCAAATGCAGTTTTTTTTTGTTTCCCCGCGACGACGCTTTGGCGAGAAAGTGGGTAGAGTTCTGCCGGCAGGAGAAGCCATACAATTTAGACACCAGCGTAATATGCATGAAGCACTTTACGGACCACTTTTAAACACGACATGTTAAGTTGAAAATGTTGAAATACCACAAATTACAAATTAAAATCGGAGGTAAGCAAGCATCGACCACTTTCTGCAGAAAAACATGCGCTGCGACAAGATATTAGGAGTGTTCGCTATGCAACTGCCAGTAAGAATTAGCCAGTATCAAAATTCAGAGAATAAGGTACCTTACTCTTCCAAAGAGAGAAACTTACTAAGTTTTGCGCGAACAGGAATTAGCAAACATTTGCAAGCTTCACTGCCAGTTGACGTACACGGTTGCAGTTCGAGCATAATAAGTTTTTTAAATTATTTCAGATGGAAACCAAAACAGGACCTATACGTTTATTTCTTCTTATTTTGACTTTCTTCAACATACGCTTCAATTTCTTTGTGGAAGTCACTGTCGGATTTCCTATATCGACAGTGGTGTCGAGTGCGTTCCGATTACGAATACAGCTTTTTCAGCCGAGTACCTTTCAAATGTTTGGAATTATTTAAATTAATTGAATAAACGAATATTTACATACTTCTTTCATTAGTAAATCGCAACAAGATTGTCCATTTTTAAATTTAACGAACTTGTTGATTCAAATTAATGTTGACAAAAATGCAACCGTGTGTCACAATCCTGCTTGCAAATTCTTACTGGCAAAAATTTTCCCAGCACGAATTTGCAACTTCCCCTCCAAATGAAATGTCAAAATTGTTCTCTCTCCTTGCAAGTTTTACTGGGTTTTTGGCTAAACGAACACGATTTGGTAACAATTGGTACCAACTTGTACAAATTTTTTGCATAGCGAACACTCCTATTATCACTTTTTCGGCACCTACAATACAAACATAAAAATTCTAAATAGTTAATTAATAAGACCTATTCTTTTGAACACATTTCAAGAGTGGTTGTATATTTTTTGTTAACGTAGCGCTTAATTTGCTATATTCAAAGATGTCTGGAGAAATTGGTGAATCGAGAAGAAAACACGTTTTCTCACTGCAAATTCACAACTGTCAAATCATTGTTCTTCGCCATATTCTTTGTTTACCCGTTGCCACAAATGTCATTCTGCGGGAATGCGCAATCTTGTATTCTATCGTTCTTGTGGTAGAATCAGCAAAGTCTGCTTCCAATCTCCCTCGGGTCAACCCAACGCACAACGTACTATCATACTCGCAAGCCGTTAAACGCCATAGCAACAAATGTTGTAGCTAAAGGTCCAAGAGGCCCCGTATTAAAAAAATATATATATACATATAATTCTTATTTATTTATTGAAGTGAAACTTCTTTAGCGGCGGTTGGTTGGTTGGGAGTAAATTGGCAAATTCAACGGGAATTGCACACGGAAATGGTGCAACGGAAATGGATGGGACGGAAGCAAGTGCTTCTTGAATGAACATAAGATATTAATTTAACAAAAACTTGCTAATAATAGGTTAAAGAATAACACTTTGAAAAAGACCAATACAGGAATGAAAGTAAAGGTGAGTATGTACATAGATAAAGAAAGAGATAAAAGCAAAGGTAAAAATTAAAACAAAAACAAAGATGCGTAAAGATAAAGGCAAAAATGAAGACCAAGGTAAATTTAAACACTTTACTTATATATGGGCGAAGGTAAAGGGGAATATGTAGATGAAGAAAACAATAAACAAAAAAGTAAAAACAAAGATAAATATAAAGAAAACGGTAAGCATGAGGATACTGATAAAAGTAAAGATGAAAATACAGGAAGAAGGATTAAAGGAAAGGTAATTATAGAGAAGAGGATATAGATGGAGGCACAGAGACTCAATATGGGAACTATTATCGGATTTTAGAGATTTTCGGGATTCTCAGGTCTTATCGATATTTTAATCGATTCTTTTATCGATTTTGTTATCGATTATTTATCGATTTTGTTATCGATATTTCTGTCGATTTTCTGGTAGATTTTTTATCGATTATTAATCAATTTTGTTATCGATATTATTATCGATTTTCTAATCGATTTTGCTACTAATATTATTATCGATTTTGCTATCGAAATTTTTATCGAATTTGTCATCGATTATGTTATTGATATTTTATGGATTTTGTCATCGGTTACACTAGTATACAAATTTTGATTTTGAAAAAGTATTTTCTAGTGTAAGTAGCTTTTTTTATTTATGTTGACATACTGCATACGAAATTACAATTATATTTTTTTAATTAGTTTCCATTTCTTAAAAAAAAAATTTTAAAGTTTTTTGAAAAAATAACAGAAATTATACCGTTATTTTATTCATTAGTAGAATTGCGACGTGGTTTCCTCGCTGCCCTTTTGTACTCTGCTTCTGGAGTATCTCGATGAATAGTCCAGCAGTAATCCGCTAACATTGAAACGTTCCACTTGCCCTGATATCGTTTTTCCATGTTAGCGATGTCCTGGTGGAAGCGCTCCCCATGTTCATCGCTAAAGGCCCCACAGTTATCCGGAAAGAAGTCCAAATGAGAATGTAAAAAGTGGATTTTCAGGGACATGTTACAACCCAGTTCTTGGTAAGATGACAACATATTTTCAATAAGTTCAGCGTAGTTGTCGCTCTTCTTATTTCCCAAGAAGTTTTTTGTCACGAGGCGAAAATTGTCCACAGGCTTTTTTTTCTTTGCCTTCCAAAATAGTGTCGAAGTGTTCGTCTTTTAATAAATTTCTTATTTGGGGACCAACGAATATACCTTCTTTTATTTTAGCCTCACTTAATCTTGGAAATTTCTGGCGAAGGTAGTGAAAAGCAGTTCCATTTTTGTTCATTGCTTTTACGAAATTTTTCATAAGCCCTAGTTTTATGTGCAGTGGTGGAAGTAACACTTTTTGTGGGTCAACTAAAGGGTTATTTTGAACATTTTTCATCCCAGGCTGAAGTGACTGACGATGAGGCCACACTTTTTTTGTATAATGCTTCTACGATGTCCCATTCGCAAAGAAAGCAACAAAATTTCGTATAGCCTAATTGTAGTCCAAGTAGAATAGCTACGACTTTTAAATCTCCGCAAATTAGCCATTGGTGATCATTATATTTTATCTGCAGCAAAAGGGTTTTCATGTTATCATAAGATTCTTTCATATGGACTGCATGACCAATAGGGATCGATGGTAAAATATTTTGGTTATGTAACAATACTGCTTTTAAACTTAATTTAGAGCTGTCTATAAAAAGTCTCCATTCTTCCAGTTTATATGTAATGTTAAGAGATCCCATCAAACCCTGGACATCTTTACAAAAAACTAAACTTTCAGCCATTTCAAAATATTGCATCAAATGTTTTTGTCTGTTACGGAAAGATGTTATAACTACACCACTTTGTAAAAGGTTCCATTGTTGCAATCTTGAACCTAAAAGTTCTGCTTTGTTCTTTGGCAATTCTAAGTCCCTTACGAGATCATTTAATTCAGCTTGTGTTATCCTGTGTGGCTGTGTTGATGTACTAGGTACCTCGTATTCTGACATTGACGAAATTGATGGTGAACTTCCCTTGATTTCATCTTCGTCGTCACCGATGTGAGGACGCTTCGGGATCGGATGAAGATCGCTGTGTGGTAGAGGACGAGTAGCTGATGGTATATTTGGATATGTTATGGCACTCTTCTTTTTTTTAGAAACACCCTTGCCTTTTCCAAATACATGAGTCGTCAGGCAGAAATAACAATCACTTACGTGATTTGTCGATTCTCGCCACTGCATTGGCACTGCAAAACGAAATGATGTTTTTTTGCCATTCAGCCAATTTCTCAAACCTGTAGCACATGGATTACAGCAGAAATGTGGAACCCAGCTTTTATCCTGGTGTTTGATGTTCTCGTTAAAGTAGTAAAAATAGGCTTCTTTTATTATAGGCGATATACAACCCCTTTGTTTATTAAATATCACCTCACCGCAGATATAACAAAAATTGTCGGGATTATTAACACATTTTCGAGACATTTTGCTATAAAATAGTATTATACTTTTTACTTTTAACACTTCTATATCGCTTAATTTAAGAGAAAATAGCACTAAATCACAATATTTCGAATATTTGATACAAACTAACTATGTAAATGTCAAAACATTATGAAGTTAAATGTGGGTAGTTCCATTAAACACGAAAGATACGATTATCGTAAAAACTCAAACTAATAAATGAATTTTAGTTATCAATCCGAATTTTGCATGGACAGAGAAGCAGAAATTAGTTTAAATTATTTCGGATACTTTTCCTTGTAGACTAGTGTTATTTATCAATTTTCTTATCAATTATTTAGCGGTTTTATTATCGATATTTTTATCGGCTCTGCTATCGATATTTTTATCGATTTTCTAATTGATGTTTGTTATCGATTGCGATATCGATTATTTATCGATTTGGTTATCGATATTTTTACCAATTTTGCTATTGATATTTTTATCGATTTTGTTATCGATTTTCGTATTCATTTCGCTTCCAATATTATTATCAATTTTGCTATCGATATTTGTATCGGTTTTGTTATCGATACTTTTTTGGATATCACTATGGAATACAAAATAACATACATGTAATTAGAACGAACGGGGTAGAGGTAGGGATCTAGATAGAAAAAAGACAAAAAATATAATCTTAAGCAAAAGCAGATGTATGTATTATGTATGCACTTATGTATGTATGTATGTATATAGGTGATGAGACAAAATAGATATGCAACGTAAGTTTCGCTTCTCCAGTATGACCCAGGCGCACTTACTTTTTTTAATGATAATTTTTTGGTTGTTATAACTTTGTGGAACTGTTGTTTCTTTTTCCCACAATAATATTTCATAAAAATCGGCCTCAGGCTCAATAAAAATTGTTTAATATGTTTGTTTTTAGATATGTATATGCTAAGCAGGTCTAAGGTCTTCGTCCTGTTGTATTCAGGCAATTTTATTCACATCTTATCGATTTGTATATCAGACCATCTGTGTCTAGCCAATTCAAGGAAATGCGAAGTAATCTTTATTTGGTCTATTACAGTGCCGGCTCATGAGCCTTCTCACTGCATTATATGTTCCTAAGACCGGGAACTAATACAAGAGAGACTGAAACTGACACAGAGGTCACGGTTGCCATTATGGCCGAAATGTACCATTTGTGGTAAATTTTTTCTAGTTTGGTACTCGAGATAATTGTTACTGACATCATATACCTATTTGTTAATTTCACACAGTTGATTGAAAATCATTGCAGTATAACCTCATACGAAGCAAAATCCAAGGCATTGGTAAAAAACAAATTTCTAGTATAATTACTATAAGGCAGTAGGAATTAGAAAGCAGTGGGCAAGAGCACCTGGAAAGTTTAACAGGCAACGCTTTTGGCTATGCAAATAAGCTGTTCAGCAACGTGGTGGCTGCAACATTTTTCTCTAGATTGCAGGCAGCCTTAAAACTGATTGAGAAATGGTGTTCTGAAAAGGGTCTATCAATAACTGCACTAAAGTCCAACATCGTCAACTATACCAAAAGAAGGAAAGTCAACGTGGTTTAATCCCAATTGGAAATTTCGAAGATTTGGTTATCGTCAGAGGAGAAGCAGCTAGAGTAAATCCTGACTGAAAGGTTTAACTGAAACAGTGAAATTCTTTTTCGAAAGACAAATGGGGCCAGGATAAATATCATGTCTAACAGTCAGGCAGTATCAAGGCTTGTAGACAACTCTATTGATTGTTTAATTAAGCACGCATAACACGGTAAGGGAGGCCCTTTGGTGGGCACAGGGCCATAATGGTTTTGATAGCCGCGAATGAGTTGGCGTTCACTCAAAACGAGGGGAATGACAAATGGATAAGTCATTCTAGAAACCTATAACTCCCCCTAAATGAATCTCGGAACGACTTCTGAATTTTAGTACGGTAGGACTGCGCACTTTCACAGACTATCTGACAGGACTGCAGGTTCTTCCAGGGAACCATCTAAAACGTTTAATTTTGCAAATGCTCTAAGGTTGGAGTGAACTTTAATAGGGCCGGCACAATAGACATACATATCAGCATTAAAAATACACACACACACACAAAACACGCGAAAACTTGCTTTNTGCAAATGCTCTAAGGTTGGAGTGAACTTTAATAGGGCCGGCACAATAGATATACATACCAGCATTAAAAATAGTTAACAAAACACGCGATAACTTAGTTCATTAACTATATCACCAATGTGCATTTGTAAAATGTTTAAATAATTCAATCTATAGCTAAAACATATTTTGGTAAACTTTTTACATTCTGGTACAGTTTTTGGTACACAAAAAAACAGAGGTAAGTGGAAACCGTGACAGTGGTATCACTTGGCATTCCCCAACTAGCTTAAATATGGTAACCGGACTTGGACGCTATTACCAATAGCGAGTTCCTCAGAGTAGACTCTCGCTTCCACACTGAAGACCATCTTCGATTCGTCGGCGTTTAGAGAGATAACCTTTGGGTCGGCTACTCGGTCTCTTCTCCAGTCTCCTCTCGATGGAATAACACTTGCACATTACAGCTCGAGTCCAAATTGCCTATCATATAGTCTGCCGTCCAACTTAATTGCATTTCATTTATGATCAACCCATGTCCGAAGTGTCTAGTACCCCAAAGGGTTGATTCTCAAAGTTTAATCATCTGATCATTGCCACTACTTTCAGGTGAAGATCAATACAGATCTTAGTGCACCTGCGCATCTGCAAACACACGTTGGTGTCAACCGGAATGTTAATACATAACTAAATGCACCCTCGATGTCAAGAAATGCCGCCAGTTCATATTATATAAGGTGCACCGATTTTCCTTTAGCTTTCAGTTTTGCCTTAAAATAAAAGCAAACAAATAATCGGTATTTCTTTTTTTTTT
>NW_016168518.1:0-5189 GCF_001687245.7 Rhagoletis zephyria
GTCTTATGTGCATGAGTGTGCATTAGGGTGGTCCAAAATAAGTAAAGTCTTAATTTTAGTGCCATCACCCTTAGGATTGTTCTATATGGCAAAAAATATACCCCTATTTTTAATTTTAAATCAAGAAAAATTTAGAGGTCGCTCAAAGCGCTCAAAGTTTCCCATGTATTTTATATGGGAAAAACTCTTCTTCGTAGAAATGGTATAGAATTCTGAAAATCAATATTTTCCGATCGGAAAAATCTAGTTGTCTGCAGGAGACTTCCAATAACTATACCGAATTGTTTTCTTTAACCATTTTTAACACTAACAAAGTTTCATTTATCCCCACATTGCATTTTTTGGGGGTTTTGGCGGACCTATAAAATTTGGTTACTTTGAAAAAATGGTTAAATAAATAATTGGTTAGTATTATTGGGAATCTCCTGAAGACAAGTAGAGTTTTCCGGTCGAAAAATATTGATTATCAAGAATTCTATACCATTTTACGAAAAGTTGTTGTTTTTCTATATAAAATACATGGAATACTTTGAGCGACAGCTTAAATAGGGGTATATTTTTCGGTATAAACAATCCTAAAAGGTGAGAGTATAAAAATTCCGATTTTACTTTTACACATACATTTTTGGACCACCCTAGTGTGCATGTACCAACATTTATAATTGCGAATGTATCCTCTGAGAAAAGCTGATGGGCTGAAATTTGAATTTACGATGGGCTGAAAATATTTTACGAAGTCAGCTGCTTAAATTTTGAACAATGCAGGTACTTTTCATGCGAAAAATTGTTTAAGAAGGTCAACTAAAGATAGGTGCATATGTATGTAGATGTAAAAGTAGATACTTTTGAGCAACTCAGAGTTTACCAGACCATAAATAGTTTTGTTTTATGTTATGCCCAGGAGCACAGTAAATGCCAAAGTGCCACAATATTTCCGTACAATCCCCGATATCACAAATTTTTATCCTATTACTTTTATATCATCGAAAGATATCGACGAAGATAAACAGCGAATCCCCGAAAAAAATTCTAGTCGTTCATTTCCATATCGTCGTTTAAAGTACAAAACCGTGTATCGTCATTCTGCGAAACCGCGTAACTGACATTTGCTGCCCAAAATTGGATTTGCTTACACAAGCTCTTGGCTCAATCCATATCCATTTATCCTGAAATATACTAGCCAGAAATGCGGGTGTTTTTACTCTCTAGAAAATAACTAATGCAAATGTATTTTCGTAAAAGTTGGCACACGGAGGGGTCATAGCTCGGATAAAAGTATAGATTATGTTTTGAAGAGAGTTACCTCCTATTTTCAAAAGTTAAAATCAATTAATTAAAATTTTGGATGTAATATTACACAAATGGGTTCTTTCGAAAACATTTTTTATGAAATTGCTACCAGTTAAATAGGATTAAAAACTGCATATTTATTTCCAAAATATTTGTGATTTGCCACCTATTCAAAAGGTTAAAATCCATTTAATTGACAAATTAAAGGAATTATTTTATTTCAAAAATATTTCTTAACGTAGCTGCTGCCTAATTAGAAATTCAAAATCAATTTGATTTAAGAGTAAGTTAATTGAAATATTTTAATATGTGTAGCAAAGTAGACAGAAAACTCTTCCTTTTTCGTGGGTATTTTTGACAAGAGTTGCCACCATCTTGGAAATTTAAAATCAATTTAATTGTCAAGTAAAATGAAATCATACTAATATTTTCAATGTAAAGTTTGTGACCGAGTGTGTGAGTATAACAGTTTAATGGGCAGCAAGTAGGTTGAGTGCTCTTTTTTGCAAGTGTTGTTTTATTTACGTATTTAGTTCTAACAAAAAAATTTTGGTTGCTTTTTCCTTGGTTCAGAGCTAGCTTTTTGCTTTTTTATGTTTTCTTGATAAATTATTTGTAAAGAGATTTTATTTATCAAGATTTTTATCAAGTAAAAGCTAGTATATGATGGGATACTACAATTTCCACAAGAGGGTAACTGATTTCCACATGAGTGGAATTGATTTCATGTCAAAAATTAAAAATATGAATTTAAAAGCAGAAAGAATCTTGATAATTTATCATGAAAAGAGCTTTTGGTTTCTAATCTGGAATACCAATTCTTGATAAATAAAGAAAAATCGACAAATTATAAAGATTTTTAACTTATCAAGTGAACAGAATCGGGCTGTTAGTACGAAATTTAGAAATACAAATTGACTTGGCAAACGAATAAAGTTTTAAGAAAGCTTTGTTCTGAAAAAAATTAAAAAGGGCTGCGACCTGTTTAAAATCAAATCAAATTTTTTCAAATTACAGTATAGATGTCCATCGAAAGAGAGTATGCGAAACCATTATTCCGAAGCTATTTTTAAAAAGGGTTGCCACCTGTTCAAAAGTAAATTTAAATTAATTCAATAAGTTAAATGAAACATTACAAAATGATGTATGTAAAGTCAAACAAGAGAAGTTTAAGAAGGTTTTGTTTCGAAACTATTTTTAAAATGGGGTACCACTTTTTAATTCTTATAAAATTTAATCGGTAATTTTAAGGTTATATTACAATATGAATGTCAAACGAAAGTTTAAAAAACCTAAAGATCGAAAATGTTTTGTAAAGGGTTGCCACCTGTATAAATGTTACATTCAATTCAGTGAAATATTACAATGTGGAGGACAAAGGAGGGTTCTTAAAGAAAGCTTTATTAAGTGGAATTTACACGTGCAATAAATACGTTCCCTTTCAAGGTCCATAGCCAAGTTTTCTGAAATTAAATCCGCGTGGGGCTCGTAATTTTTCTTTTGCAACATACCGATTTCTAACAACAACACAACTAGTGATTTTCTACCGAAATTACAAAGCCAATTGAGCACAGAGATGCATGTGAAGATGCTGATGCCAGAAGAAATGGAGTAACTAGCACTTGGCGGCCCCTAACGAGTATGGCAAACAACCACAGAGGCAGAGAGCGAACGATTCAAGAGCACATTTTGTACTCGTATTACTAACTAACATTTTTGGTTGCCTCAAGCGAATTCACCTACATACATACGTTCATTGCGGTTGCCATTGCTTGTTGTTATTGCTTCTCTCGGTATGTAATTACTGTTATTGTTGCTGTTATTGCACTTGTTCTTCAGCTTAGCCGACAGCTTTGTGCCAGTAAATTTAAGCACAGGTGAAGTAGGCGAAGCTGTGTAAATGGAGACAGAGACGGAGATATGTAGGTGGTACGGCGCAGGGGTGCGGTTAGTGAATTATGCAAGCTTACATACAAAGCTGGCATAAATTAATGAAAGCATCCAAATTTTGCTGTTGCAGGTGTTTGTCGGCGAAATTGACTTAAGTGATTTTAAGCTGCCCTGTGTGTCAGCTGCTTGTAAGTATTACGAAGGGAAAGGCTGTACAGGGCAAGGTAGGGGGGAGAGTACGAACCAAAAGGGTTGTCGTAAAGTTTCCTCAATGTGAATAACCCACTTGACCATGCCATACGGGCATAAATAGATGCAAAGGACTTGCATTTTTGCTCAAGTCGATCCGGAGCGATTGGCTGAGGTATGAAAATTAAATCGAAGGTGGAAGGTGAAAGAAAGAAGTTTGGAATTGAAAAAAGGACATAAAATATACGATCCCGCAAATTTTGAGTTTACTGCATGAAAATCGAAAGCTGGTAAACTCGTTGCAGTTTACCTTAAATGTACCCATTTCTATGAAAATTGTATATATTTAAGAAAAACAAAAAAGTTTACATACAAGTATGCATTTCGGCTTAAATACTCTTCACAACTACATGCTTACATGCCATACATACATTCTCGTACGCGTGCATGTAAAAGAGTCATTGCATCAACTCGGCCCTAGTAGCATGAAGCATATTGCTGCCTGCGCTTAATGCAGATACAAGTAAAGATTGAAAAAAAGACACACAGGCATGCTGTAATAGTGCAATAATTTCCACTTTATTTACTGCTACAGGATGTGCCAGTAATGGAGCTTAATGTTGACGACGGCGTGGCTGCTCTCTACATCCTTTAACTCCTCACCGTGACATCCTCCTCTCAATCCGCTTTTGGTTCTATATCCACCACAAACTGTGCGTATTTGTTTGTTTAAGCCACCAACTCGTATCAACTTAACCCACTTTTCATTTGTGGTCGTTGGCTGACAGACTAACTGAGGAGTTTACGAGAGGCATGCGCCTACATTTGTTTGGGAAAATATTCCAGCAGCTAAATGAAATTACTGCAGATATTAAAGCCGCTTTGTGTTTCGTGTACCTGGCAGCCAAGAAAGCAGAAATATTTTAATGAAATTATATACATATATATGAGTGATAGAAACATTGGTTATGTTATTTTATTCGTAGTTTCGTCTTCCTTGTGAATTTTCAGGAAAATACTCCAATTACAACAGTGGTGCGTGTGTTGAACTGCCACTAAAATCTATTTCTAAAAATCAAACGAAAAGAGGTAGAAAAGAATAAAAACTAAAAATGAAAAGAAAATTAAATTAAAAAGGCAGAAAACTACTTAAAAAAGTAAAAAGTTCTTAAAATTATATGAAATTATATTTATATTATTACTTACGAATCAAAGAGAAAAAATAAATAAATTGAGAAAAGAAAAACAAATAAAAAAATTAAATAAGTTCCTAAAAATGAAATGATATTTAAAAAATAACTTTCTCTTTAAACGAATACAATTTAAAAATTAAAAAAAATTAATTTAATAAACATGCATTAAAAAAGCAGAAAATATATATTTTTAAAAATAAGTTAAATTAAAAAATATTTTTCTTTTAAAATAACCCAATCTAAAAATTAAAATAAAAAATAAATGAGACATTCTAGGCCATTGTGACTGTTGGAGCGGAGCGAGAAAAATCTTATCTAGGCGTTGTCTATCAAAAGTTTCATGCAAGTTGACAAGGGCGCTTTTCAATCAACTTGCTATGTTGTATGTCCAGACACCTTTGCTATAATTACAGATTATGATCAAAGTTCCTATACAAAAGTCTAGACATCAACATCGTCGGTAGGTATCATATCAAAGACCATACAATAGACACGAGAGGTAGATGTCGCCTCGCAGGCAGTATTTAAATATTGCGCCTAAAAATATACACTCCATACGCTACAGCGGAAATAGACGACACATTATTTCTTTAAATGAAATTATTTGGTGCTCATATATATATATGT
>NW_016168518.1:13035-19131 GCF_001687245.7 Rhagoletis zephyria
CCTCTGATTGTTTAGATGCGATTTTTTATATAAGTATGTAACTCCTCTATCGATGTATGCAGATGTATTCAAAAGCAGTAATCTGTCAAAGTAAAATTTGCAGATGTTCATGAAAGGTATGAAGCCTTCGGCATAGCCGAAGACAGCGCTGCTCTTACTTGTTTGTAATAAAATTTGCAACTCCTACGGTCCCTGGTACTGGGATATTCACATGCACACACTCAGTCAGTTGTTGAGACAATCGTGCAGGGCCGCCCCCTCAACACTTTTGTCTTGTGGTATTTAAACTGCATATTTACTTTAAAGAGTTTATCTACTTAACCACATAAGCATTCATAATTTTGCAAATTTTATTGCCCAACAATAAAACCAAATACCAGCATAGCAGCAGCAACAACCGCAAGGCGTTGGACAATTTTCTCCAGAAACTTGCTTAAACTCACAGCGCGCCAAGAAAGATCAACAAAGCTGGCAAAAACTACATAACATTTGTAAGCATAATTACTGCATGTGAAAGGGTGAAGAAGACAGTAATAAAGATGAAGATATATAGAAGAAGCACTTTTCTGTGTGTGCTATACGGGATCAGGGAAAGTCCAAAAGCTGCCCGAAGTAGGCATTTTACTATTTTGTTTTTAGCTGCGTAGAATGGAAATTGAAGTATCTAAAACTTTTACTTTTTTCTTGTCAAGAAAATAACTGAGTGGGGGTACTCGCTACATGCGATGGAAGTTAAACTTAAGAACTTAGAAGAATTTTTTTAATATAGTATACATGCATACTAGGGATGTTAAATTTCGGTTATTTCCGATCCCGGGATTTTCGGGATGGCGTTGTCACAATCCCGGTATTAGTTCCGAGATTTCGATATTCATTACTTTTCAACAACTTGAATCGAAAAAATTGCTTCTATATTGTTTGAGAAGCTCCCGTACCATGAAATAAATAATAAATAAATGGGTTTGAAACCTACTTTTTTATTTAAAGTGGCGTTTTTATTTTTTCTCTCTGACCGCAGGATTTCTCTGACTTGTAATTTCAAAGATATGATTAATTCCAAAAATTATTAAAAAATTCAATGCAATGGCAACTATTTTTCAAAACCATTTCGATTGTTACCCATATTTTAGCAATACATTTATTCTGAATTGAATTCCATTTTTGAACAGGTGGAAACACTTTTCAGAGAACTAAAATCACATTGCACATCTACAGGTAAAATCGTTTAATTTGACACCCTGTTTTTGAAAGTGAACGGTACAGATTTGATGACATGGTCTTAAATATCTAACGTAGAGATGGGCGCGGGATAGCGGGACCCGCGGAACCCACGGTACTGATTTAAAATTGACCGGGATGGGCGGTATCGGGAAGATCTGTAAAAATATGGTGGGCGGGACGGGACCAAAATCCTTTCCCGACACTCCCGATAAAACCGCAACCACCGCAAAACGATGTTTGAAATATGCACTTTTTATTAACCAAAACAAAATAATGAGAAGATACTAGATATTTCATTATTATTTAAAATTAATTTGAAAGACATGAACATTATTGTCAACCTCCGATCGGTTTGCAAACCACCCCAAACACGTTTTAGCTTACTTTAGAGATAGATTTCGGGACCCACGGGACTCGCGGTGCAATTCTGATAAACATCGGGATGGGCGGGTTCGGGACTTAAAAATCGAATTTCGTGATGGGCGGGATCGGATCCGTGCCCATCTCTAATCTAACGCAAACGACTCCGAACTCGATTAATCATTCTTTCTCTTCAATAATCATTTGCTTAACGATTAACTTTTAGGTAAAATTTTGTATAGTTACGAAATATGTATTACAAACTAGTAAACCTGAATTAAAATATCTTACACACCTCTCTTTAAATGCTCTGTATTTACATTTTCGCTCTCATTATTAACTGAATACTTCATACATATTTATTCGATGTTGTCAGACATATTTACTTATTACATATCCACAACAACTTCTTTGAGCAATACAATATTCATCTCGAAATTTCGCTAAAATTTGTTTTTTTTTGTGTGGATATATGTATGAGCTTACAGCCATGCACACAAACACAAACCTGTGAAGGAGTAGATATCTTTCCAAAGATTGTAATATATCATGTTCAAGTAATTTTATTAAGCTCACATCTACTTAACAAAAAGTATATACACAACGAATGTATGCTGATCGGAAATTGGTATAAAAAATTCACATTATAATTCATGAAATTGCCATGTCACGAATGTATGCAGATTCGACGCCAATCGACAAAGCGAAAACACATTTTCTGCTCGTTTACAATCATTCCCGGGCGCTTTTCACATGGAAGTGGAGAAAACCCCTCTTTGGCAAAAAATCGACTCCGAAATGAATGTGAAAAAAAACTGATAATGACGAAAAAAGAGAAATCAGCCTTATGCCGAATTCACACTAGGCATTGAAATGAAAAAAAAGTGTGTGCTTTTCAAAAAGTGCCATGTGCAAATGAATCTTAATGATTACTTTTTAAAAGTAATGCCGCTGATATATGTATATTAATGACCAACTTTGTCATTAAACTTTTCGCCATTATGCCTTAAAATTTAAATTTCAACAAAGGAATAGATTCCCGAAAAATCCCAAACAATATAAAAATTTTTCCCATGAATTTCCTAGTCCCCGTGAAACGGTGTAAAAACAGGTTCAGATCTACTCTTTTAGTTAGATTTTGGCTTCCTCACCAATATGCTGCGTATATGTAATAAAAATACAGCCAAGTAAACTGAATTGATAACCTCTTTTTTCCGAGAGAGCCAAAGCCGCCAAATCATGCTGGCAATTTATCATTCATCAATGATTGGAGTATGAATAAATATTATAGGCGTATACATAGCCACACACACATGCAAGCTTTTAGACGCTCATATGTTTATTTTACGCGATTGTAAATATGACTTTGCATATGTATGTATGTGGAAGCATTAGCAATGATGTGGCAACATTTAATTTGTGCGATATGGTATATGCCTGCCGCCTTCACCAGATGGAGGGATACGCTGATGTTCACAGATACTCATTTTGCAAAGTTTATTATGAATATGAAATGAAAGGTAAACAAAATTGAAAACAGAAATATTGAACGTATGTATGTATGTACATATGTAAATAAAGATTCCACATGATAAATGATGAAGCGTCTAACAGGAACTTAAAAGAACAGACATTTGCATATATCTTGTACTTGAGCTTATTATATAAATCCCAATCTAGCTGCTGGCCAATACCATAACCCAGCGACAGCGCATAAAACCCAGTCATAGAAAATTATTACTTTGGTTTGATGCCTTTTAGCGGATGTTAGCAATTTGCGCAATTTGTTCTAGTAGACTNAAAAACAAAAAAAAAAAAAAAAAAAAAAAAAAAAAAAAAAAAAAAAAAAAATAGAACAGAAAAAGGGAACAGATAAAGGGAAACTCTACTCAGATAGGCAATTTATTTGTGCTGGTATATTTACTAGCACAGCTACATATATCTTCATAAATTTGTTAAGGTCTGGTAAACTTACGAGAAAGTAGAGGGGAAGACATCAGTTAGTATCACCAAGAATTTCCATTGTTCCTTATATGTACATATGTATGTAAGTAGCTAAGTGGCACATGTCAGACAGTTGTTATTTTTATGTTACATGCACCCCTACCGCCTATCGTTAACTAAAAGCGACATTATCCTTTTCAAGTGCGTTATTTATGGACACTCAAAGACGATAAAAGCGTGGGCGAGATCGAAAAAATATGCACGCGTTCGGTTATTTATCTAAAACCCTCTTAGAGAAGTCAACTAAAACGCAACGCGCTTTTAGAAAGTACCAAATTGCTTACCAAACACTTCGAAAAGGCTTTTAAGTTGACATTTTGTGGAGTTTTGATAAAGCATGTACAACGTCGGTAGCTTTAGGCCAACCAGAGGGTTAACTGTAATCGGTTTAACAGAAGTCCTGCTGTTGATGCACTGGTGGAAATACCTTTCTTCCTTATTAAATAGCTATTATAAAGAGGCAGGCCACGTCATTAAAACCGGAAATATGTAGCTGATGTGTAGCAAATAATAATTCTAACACCAGCAGGGGCACATTTTCCAAATTCAAAGCTCTAAATTTAACAATTTGCCTACCACAATTCTTGCTAACAAAGGATTAGCAATGCAGTATCAAAAAAAAGTTTAATTACGTAAATTTGGCAATACCGTGGTGAATTTGATGCTCGTTTCAAGAACTAAAACTAAATGATATTTCCTACCGAAAAGCCCACACCCACTGCATTCAACTTGCATTCACTCTCATATCCCCACAAAAGCTTGCAATCTTACTAATTTACATTAAGGCTGCCTACTCATTTCCTAAATTAAATNATCAACATATACAAACTGCAAATGCCTTTGCTGCCTTTCTTTTGCTCTTAGTTTTGTTTGAAAGCTGGCTATCTACTCTTCCGTCCCTTTTATGGCAGTAATAACCTTTTTGTGGAATTTTTTTCAACGCATAAATGTAAGTACTAAATGTGTGTGTGTGTATGTGTCTGTGACCGAGTGCGTTGCTCTGTGCCTGTCGTAATTTCAGCTGAGCGCGTTTATCTACACTTCTGCATAAGCGGATTCAAGGCGTCCGCGTGGATTTGCCGGTTTCGCTTGCGCCATTCACAAATTGTTGGCTTGGCATTGCATAATCGCATAAATCTCAGCTGGCGGCATTGCTGTCTAACTTTCGTGCTGTTTGTGCCTTTTTCTGCGTTTTCTGCGTTTTATGCCTTTTTGGTTTTTGTTCGCCGTCATTTTGCGCCTAAGGCTGCACGTTCTGCTTTTTGGGCGCGTTGAATTTGCATAATAAATGGCGGCCGTGCCAGTACAAGGAACAACGACAACGTTGCGCGTGGGCATTATGCCCCTTACACATACACAAACAAATGTGCATACAAAGTCGCTTTGCCGCAATTCCGGCACGCAGTAATTTGTGCATCAGTGTCCTTTGCGCGTCCAGCGGATGCAGGCGGCGCGTCGCCTCGAAAAGTTGCTGCATTCTAGAGTGCGCATCGCTTACGCAGTTAACAGTTGCAAAGCAATTATGAAATTTAAAGGATTAAACAAGCTTTCCGATTTCGGTCGAGTGGTTTAAAATAATAAAGCGCTGTGGCAAGGCAGAAACCCGCTGGAGATGGTGGATTAGAAGACGCTAATTTGGTTTTGGGTGCTTTGAATTAAGAAATGAAGAAATGAAAAAAAGCAAAGTATGTACTTATCTTTATTGGCATGGCATTTGCTTTGCAATGTGATAACATTTACTTGCGTTCTTTTTTTTGGCAACTCATATGAAAATCAGAAACTCCCGGTTGCTATCAACTAGCAAAGTCTTAATTGCTTCCTTTGCCTTGCAAATTTTCCTACGGCAGTGTCTGCTGCGCCGGAAAACTCATTCAGAGTGGAAATCCCGGCATTCACACATTCTGCATGAATATTTGCACAAGCTTTGACAGAAATGGGATACTGAAAGCCACCCACGCACTCCCCGAGTCTACCAAAGTGCATGCCTTTTTTTTTCTTAGCAGCGCGAACTACTCTTAGTTATTACATCCGACTGCTTGTTATTCCGCTTTTTCGGCTTTTGCCTCTGGTTACAATATTCGCTAGTAAATGGCGTCGCATCCACTGAAGCATCATCGAAGCCATTCAAAACTAACGCAGTGCAAATTGGTGTGCAGAAAAGCAGGAGTAGCAAAAAAAGAAAACCAAAAACGAATGATTCGTTAGGTTTTGATTTTCCTCGGATTGTGGGTGGAAATCGATAGGAGGGCAACATGCCGTGCCATCTTCAGTGGCACGAAAGATCACAAACAGCCACAGCGGATGTTGTAGCAAGTCGCACAAATCCCCTTATATACACTGATACATACTTTAGATACGTTTGCCAATAATATTCCATTAGGTGCAAGGTGCACTGAGAAAACATACGAGTACAACTAAAGTTTGTTTTGGTTTTGCTGCTTTGGCGTATTTTTATTCGCCGGTTGTTCAAACATCTTTGAACATGAGTACATACATATCTGCCAGGGTAAT